>NC_080705.1:83224758-83524758 GCF_943734765.1 Anopheles ziemanni
CACCAGAAGCCGCAGTGTGAAAATCCCACCGCCGGCTACACCTCGGTCCGCTTGGTGGAGATGCGTTATTTGTACTGCTTTCTTGCCGTCGGCTTTCTGGCCGCCCTGTTGGCGCTCGCAGTCGAGAGGACCTGGTTCAAGGAGCGGTCCGTGTGGGCTCGCCGGGGCCGGAAAATAATCAAAGCCAAACAGGCTAGAGCGAGGGATTAATCTCCGGCCGGGCTCCGTTCGAACAGTGTTACGGATTTGCTGCAGCTCTTGAAAATCGAAAGCTGCAATAATCGCATCGTGGTAATTGCTTCAGCATCGAACGTTCTCCGTAGGGTTTGCAAAATGACGAAACAACATAGCCTATGTTCGCACGATTGCTTTTGTTGCCTTCGGCATTGTGTGTTAATGCACGATTCAAATCAATGTTATGATAATACCAGCATTTTTCACTAAACTAACTACTACTTAAATCGTTACGCTTCATATTTCCTACTGTTCTAATACAAGCTTAAAAGTAGTGTTTAATAGAATAGTTTGTTGTTATTTATATCGCAAAATTTCATTTATGCATAAGAGGTTCCTAAAGATACTGATCCTAATATCTCAGAACAATAAAAGCCTTCGATAAGTTCGAACAGTACAGTAAGCTTTAAACAAACAACAGAACAATAAATAGAACAAAAAAACCGTAATAAGTAGCTTTATTTCCTTGTATCAACAAGTATTTTTATTATTTGTGTAAAGTTGTTTTCTGGTTTGGTCTCAAAAAGTGTTCAAATTGGGAAAAATATACTAATGCGCCCTCAATCACTTAAAATCTCCAGTTACAGCACAATGAAAAAAGTAATCAAAACACCAAAATTTTATCGAAAGATATTTTAACAAATTTTGTTACACATATTGTAAACGACTCATAAATGTTATCGTTCCTTTAATGATGTTTATAAAAAAAAATTAAACACATTACAAGGTCACATCTAAAGAGATCAGAGTTAAAGGGACGGCAAAATCTAGTGAGTGCCAAAATAATTTCAATACACAGTAGTTTATACTTTTTTTTATCCATAGTTTGTTAGAAGATTCCATCTTAAATTAAATTTCGTCCCAACAGATATTGCAACTGCATGTCGTTTGTATAATAACGTTCAAGTTAGTGTTGTTGTAAATCTTTTGCGGCTTTAAATTATCTACGAAGTTGTTTAACGTTAACAGGTCAACCGAAATACCCAGCCCCGACGTAAACCACCAACTCGGAGCTCGAAGCTGGAAGCGCCTTTTTATGTTGCTTTTTCTCTCCCATCTCAATGTCGATGGCTACATCATGGGAAAACGAACGGATGGCTCGGTGAGGCCAAAACATCAACCCAGGTCATGTCGATGGGAAAACCAAACCACGGCGAGCCACATCTTCTTGACACCGATTATCGATTATCTGACGGGAGCGTTCGTCCTTCGAAAGTTTTCCTCCAGCGGTTCCCGCAGCGTGAACGTTGTTTACCCCGGGCTTGGGGGAGGGGGGGGGGGGAAACGAGGAAAAAGTTCACCGTCAAGAAGCGAAAAATCATGGCAAGTCACACAGCGGATCCACTAGCTCTCCGTCGGTACTCTCTAGGTCTTTCGCATGGATCGGATGGAAGTAGTTATTGTTAGTTTACAATTTTTTTATAAGGCATCATGGCTTTCAGGGCCGTTGGTGGCCGTTGTGGTTATGTTCCATGATGAAAGGTACACGATTACTAGCATAACAGCATGACTAAGGCCATGTACTGCTGATGTTGACGGCGGAAAGCAAGACAAGACGAGCAAGTAAACTAGTTCCGTGATAAAAAAAATGCGAATAAATCAAGCAGAAAAGGCACGTTGGAGGCAACATTTAAATTAGCTCATCGGCTTGAAGTACGAGAAGTAAGAAGAAAACAAAAAACGCATACTAACTCCAATCAGAACAATGGAGCTCAACTGTCACACGACCTTGCCGGCAATGCTCTCGTGTCCAAAGAGGGAGGTGTATAAATAGGGTAAAGAGACGCATAAACTGATTCAGCTTTTAACCGATTATCAGAGCGTAGTCTTCACCGTGAAGCGGGTCAGGGCGAGTGCTTTTCAAACAGCTAACGTATTCTTAAGCTGGCACATTCTTCGTTGAGTGACAAGAGGCCGCCATTTATCACAGTTTTCAGCAACCAATAGCAACCACAGGAGCAGCTCCTCTTAGGGAGTGCGGTGGGGGGACAACTATAGAAAAGCTCGCGGCCTACTTCATCCGGAAGGGCGCATAAGTGTGCTTGACGGCACCCGGTGGTGCGAGAAAATGAACTAGTCCCGTAATGACACAGCTTATTTTCCAGCCAACGCCGGCCAAGCCAAGAGGCTTAAAAGTTCCGAACGCCTGCCGGTGAGCGGGAACGGGTGGTTGGGTGGGGGCTGTGAGCGGAAAACCGCAAGGACTCTTGGCTGTCTTTTCCACATCCCGGCGTCAACTCGTCAACAGTTTTATTACGTTATCCTTTTGATAGATTGATTTGCTGCTGATGGATGAAGGATGACCGTTTTACGAATTTGTCGAAGCTTTTCGTGCTGGCCAGCATGATTCCATTTATGGGTTTTTGTGACCTGTTTTTCTAGTAATCCCTGGGTAGTAGACTTACGAAATAGACATTGCTTCGAAAAAGGAGGAAAATGCTAGGACGTTTGATCATAAACAAGTTATATGTTATCAAAATATGTTATCAAAATTCTACCATATGACAAATTACGAGGAGCTGAACAGCTTCAAAGTATCGAATCTTGATTTCACCCACATAAATCCAAAATGTTCCTTTAATTATTTAGTTATTTTATTTTAGTGTAACAAAAGACTTTCTTCTCTAACACAGTCCCGAAATTCGATGCAAGAATTGATGCTTGTTAGGACCTATAATTTGCTCCATAAACACGATACGGTGGGTTTGGAAAACGAAGGAAAACAATGAAACTGCTGCAGCAACAATGGAGGAAAACCGTACATTGAGCGCACGGCGACTGGCCGGAGCTGTCAAGGGCGGAGTGGTGATAATTCATCACATATCAAATATCGCACCGTGAAGGAAAAACCCAGACAAGACAAGCAAAACCATCCGAGGGCATGCGTCCTGCGCCCGAGGAAAGCGATCGGGCTTTCCGGGTGAGAAGGGAACCGTTTAATTAAGTGCTTTTAGCCAGCGTGTTTTACGGAGTACAGGTCGGTGGGTGTCTGCATGTGTGTGTGCGCTTGTGCTGAGGAATGTGATGCTTAGGGAAGCGAGAAACATGATACGCTCGTTACGAGGCCTTCAGCGCTTCTCCCTGCTTGGTTTTCCTCCGTTTTATTTTTCCAGGCGCCCGCGTAAAGCCGATTCGATGGAAACCCAAACTGCTTCGTCTGACAGCTCGCCGTTTTCACTGCTGCATAGTAGGCGACGCCGTGCTACGGTAGTGAAACCCAAATATCTAGCACACGCACATAAATACACACACGCGTAGTCCTTAGAGCCTCGGGCACGCACAAACACACAAACACCCACAGCCACTCGTGACCATTTTCTAGCGTTTGTTCATGGTGCGAACAACATCAAGTTGACTGCGGGGTTTTCTCGGCAGCAAAAATAGGCGACGAAAGCGCTGGCGAAAGTGTTTGTAAGTTGTCGAGGAGCTGCGAAATGTTGGTGAGGGCTGACATCGTTTCTTTTGATAGCATCACAAATCGCGTCCCGATGACTGGCATGATACGAACTACGCAACTTACTACTTGATCAAGCTTCAAACCGCACTCAAATATTACAGCACTACTATGATAATAAAACTGACATTACCGTGTTCATTCACGCAACGAGCTCAAACCGAACGAAACGAGCAAATACGCCAAATGAAGGGAAAGTAAAACAAACAAGCGATTCCATTTTTCAGAATGATACAAAGAAGGGCTTCCGGACGCACAGTACGCCAGCGAAAGATGTACTCACCCGGTGGGCGGGGAGGGTGGGGAAAGGCCACGCGCCTTACAGGGGCAAACTCAGCTGGAATGTGTAGGCTGAGGGCTGTGCGGGATATTTTTCCGGTTCCTGTTCGATTATTCCATCTGCTGCCAGTCCGGTCATATTCTTCCAAAGGGAAAATCAATACACCAGCTTATACCGTTCCGAATGGCATCACCTGCCGTCAGGGGTTTCCCTCACCGCGTTTTGTTTTCACGAGCGCGAGTGGAGTTCTGTATCAAAATTCACAACAGCTGACCACCGATGGGGCCTGCTCCCAGCTTGGCACCTTCCGTCACAGCGGGGTGGAGAAATTGGAGGCAACACCACGGAGACGCTTTCACGATCACCAGATAGTTACGAAAACACACCGTTTCACCCGAGCAGGAAAACGACGGCTGGTCGATACACTACTGATGGAGACGCACGGTTTGCCTGCTGCAGAATGCTGCGTAGTTTGAGGGCCGTCTGTGCTCGGCGAGTGACACACCGTCTGACTTTAGCCTGAAATTGAGCACTGAGACTTGAAGGACTCTGGCGGAGAGAGGCTTGAACAAGGATGTAATGTTGGTGAGAGCAAAATTCTGACAACTCTGTTGACAGGCTAGGACGCTCTATCAAACCACATGCCATCAGACTAAATATACAAGCATCCTTTTACAAGGATCCAAGCAGTTCTTCAACACAACATTTGTTATGTAAAAAATGGTACCAAGTTTATCGACGATTTCTTAGTTTTCCACCGGGAATCCACAAAACAAAGGCGATAAATGTCCTTGCAAGAGGAAACTTTTCCCAAAGTAACAAAAACTAGCAAGAGAGCTGTCAAACATGCCGCCCGTAGTACGCATGTACAGTTTTCCACTCTATCCATAAGCAATATATCGAAAGGGAAAGCTACGCCATAAAATGTTGCTATAAAAATCCTTGTTCGCTATCTTTCCGGAAAGCTTGCCCTGTGAAAACGTTGAGAGCTTTAAGAGGAGCTTTTGAAAAATTTATTGTCTTACGTTATAAACTCTACATGTTTCGTTTGTTGTGCGATTGAAATTTGAAATAAAAACACTCCAATTATAGATTTCAGCCCTCTTTAAAAATGGAAAGGATTGTTTGGAACTTCAAAGGAGAATTCGATTCAACATTTTAATAATGCTAATTCCATGTTTTGGTAATACGTCTCTGATCTCAACTATTTTT
Source organism: Anopheles ziemanni (assembly GCF_943734765.1). Taxonomy (NCBI): domain Eukaryota; kingdom Metazoa; phylum Arthropoda; class Insecta; order Diptera; family Culicidae; genus Anopheles; species Anopheles ziemanni. The sequence continues at coordinate 83,229,939 of NC_080705.1, forward strand.
TGCATTTTGCTTTAAGTTAAGCAAAAGTACTTTCAATTATTGCTGCACTTACCGCATCTGATTTCGTTGAGTAAAATGGTAATAAGTTCATTAACTGCCGCATTGAAGGAGGGCAGTTTTTCCCCCGTCTTCCTGCCATTATCAATCATGTCGTTTGTGCCTCGCACTTCCGTCGGTAAATCGTTGATATCGTATGGCGCGGATCAAAACGTTCCGGTTTACGTAATACCGCGTCAGCAGGAATCGGTAAATGCATCAAATTTGATGAATTATTGCACTTCCACTCCATCCAGCGGTCTCGAGTGCATATCGAGCTCGGTGACTGTTGGTTTGCGGTCGGCGGTGCACAATAGTTGTAAATCACGGCATCACAGGCCCGGCGCACGGGAGCACAAAGCCTTTCAGGGTAGGGGATAACGTCCGTCGGCAGCCTTCGAAGCCTTCCGCCGCCGCCACTTCCGGCGCAGGCCCCAGTCCAATCGACTCCCGACCGATAGTGGCCGTCAGCATTCGGATGGAAAATCGAAATCATGAAAAGCATCGCCACCGGCATTCTCGGTCCTACTGCATTTGGTTTGGAACCTCGTATCCCATTGCATCGCTTCGCAGTAGGTGCCAGAGAAGAACTGACCTTGGGCAGCGCGTGGAAACGAAGGGATAAAGCTCGGCTACACGGTTCACGCTTGAAGGGAAGCGAAAAACGGTAACATGCCTGTAACAATGAACAGTACTTCGTGGTTTGGCCTCTCCTCGTCGCGTGCATCAGTGATTTCTGAGGTTTTGTATGGTGGCAGGAAAACACTCACCGGCAAATCGCCATCATGCCCGTTCGGTAGCATTTGATATGTGCGCTGTGTGAGAGTGGAATCAAATTTTCCTCTCAACAGTGCGCTATCGCTACATTTGACAAATAGTTGGTACAATATGTTACAGTTTCGCTGGAAGGATTAAAAAAGTGGGATGAACTCGAATGGCTAGGTTTTCCACCGATCGAACAAATATTGAACACCCATGCAAGATTACTCTAGCACAGAACAATAGAAATCTAAAATCCCTCTAGGCTGGACGCAGTGATTCTACTCGATCAATAAGCTTTATACAGCAAATGAGCATGAATTGATTGAATTCCTGTTGATATTTCTTTAATTGAGTCGTTGATTTTAAATCAACAAACTAGTGTGCGGTCGATTGAAATCTCTATCGTGGTTGATTAAAGTATTTTAAAATCAATAAACAGTCCCCAACTAGTGATTAGAAACATTTCATTAGTTACTGATAATTGAACAAATGTAAGATTAGCATTATATAATATATACAATACTCAAACGAACTTTTTACTTTTATCATCATTTTAACTGAAAGTTAGCAGTTGAAGAAAATTTTAAGAAAAATAATATTGTAAATGTCAAAGTCTTGTATACCTCCAAATCTAAAACGATTCAAGCTGACGATTAAAGAATGCTTTATTATCAAGGAAATCAGGAAACTCAGGAAAAATAGCTTGAACAATTATTTTATTCGAAAAATTGTGTTTTACAAACGAGTCACATTTTTTCATCTTTAAATCTTGAATATTTATTTTATCATTTTCCTTCTTTTTTCTGTGGTAAGTAACACTTTATTACTTTATTAGTTGGGGATAAAGCTTTGACATATAATAAACACAATCCAAAACTAAAATCTTAAATTTGTAAACTTCAACCCTGTGATTTCCTGCTAGAGTTTAGTATATCTAGCTAGAGTTGCTCTTATCCCCTTTCGAAACTATAACCGAACCATCCCAACCCTTGAGAACAAAAGAAAAAAAAAACTCAAAAATCAAAGAACACAGTAAACAATGAAAGGCTTTCTTTGAAATGGTTCCCGTCCGCACTTGAATACCATCGGTCGCTCCGAGGCACCGTCGAGGCTTTTCTTCCGTTTGTTGAGCCACTTCAACAAGGTTGCTACCCGTTTGAAAGCTTCTCTCCGGTCGCCTCGGGGCACGTAGCCGAAGGATCAACAAACAACAACACGGGCGGTCGAAGCGGTAGCAGCAGTCGGGAGCTGCCAGAAGCAGGCGGGCCCGATTGTAAGTCAAGTGTTTTCCCGTCTGCAGTCGACCGTGGATGCGCGAATGCACGGAACACGGATCCGAAAACATATCCTCGCCCGACAGGCCAGACGATGACGGGTGGTGGTGGCGGTGGCGGCGGCGGCCAATCCCCATAAATTGTCCGTGTGATGCCTTTGATTTGTCGTGGTTAACGGTGTTCTACCATACGTCACGACCATTTCCCATACGGGACGGGGGGTTTCGCTTCGATTCCCGCAGGCAAAAGAGGTTCCACCTCGAGACGTCTCCAGTCGGAATGATGAAATCAAGCGATCCGGAACGTTCGCTCGGTAGGGAAGAAAAATCCGTTCCCGGCAGATGCCAACATGTCGTTGGCGGATTGTGTTATGGGGTTAGGGCCACGTGTGTGTGTGTATGTAAACTTCATACCACTCCGACGCCTAACAACCATTCCTTATCCTCATAAAGACCACCTCGCATGCAGGCGGGGTGATAAAGGTGAACGCCACAGAGAGGAATAGACGTCTACAAAGCGTGGAAAACACTTTCCCCATCGTTCTGGGCTGGGCTTTTACAAATATGTGCGCGCGATACCGCAGGCAACATTTCCTCAAAGTCCTCCGCCTTGCGAACAGCGACGCCCTTGCGACCTACCGGTGCCCCAGCTTCGGAAGCCCATTTATTTTCTTTGGAAAATGATGAATGCCGGCGCGTTGAGCAGAAATAATAGCGAGTAATTTAGTTTCCATTTGGATGCTTCGCTTTTCTTTACGGGCGGCCCGCACTTTCGTATATGGCCGCGCGGTGCCGCCACCGCTCGTTGTGAATTTTCCGATCCGACACCGATGGTGTCGAGCAGTTTTTCCACCCTCGCCTCCTCTTGCCACGCGGAAACCCCACCAGGAACGGTCGGGAAGGTTTTTGCTACCGCACGCCATGGCCATAAATGCCATTTTGGGAATATGGAAAGCGAGAGTCGAAGATGAAGAGGATGACGAGCTGAAGAGAAAAAAAACCTCCTGCCCGCGTGTGTGAAAAACTCGCCCACAAAACATACCACGAGTCGACCAAAGTGTGGGTGTTTGTGTGTGTGTGTGCGTGTGTGTAGCACGGTGCAGCGAAAAAGTTCTACTCCCGGAGGGGCCATCGAAATGTGAATGATGTATGGCGCTCTTATGACGATGGGGTCGGCGTCGTTGGCTGATTCGGGAGGCTGGCGTCCGTAATGGTCCGCCCCGGCTCCGGACGTACAGCGGGCTCGGGTGTCGAAAGGCTAGCCCGTGGGCACTTGCTGATGGCTTTCGGTAGGCCGCAAGAAGATGGAACGTGGGACGGGATGGAAGCCAAAAGGGGTGTTCTACAGCTCGGGTGTCGACGTTTAACGTAACACGAGCCCGCCGGAGCGCACACCTCAACGCTATCTGTAACGGTTCGTTTGGTAAACTCAATGCGCGCAGTGGGTGAGATAGGATACGCCAGCAAAAAAGAAACGGCAGCAGGAAAATCCCCTCTCAAACAGTTTTCCGGGGAGGGCTTTCCTTTCGTGCTTGCATAGTTTTTCTTTCTTCCCGTCTTCTGAATCCGTCATCCGGCAACCCTCCCCCCCATCTCCGGGTGCGCCTTACTGGAAGTCGAACCGGTTCCAAGTAGCAGCCGCCGCACCAGCACGGACAAGTAATGTGAATATAAATATTATATAGGTCGATTTGGGTAAGCTTGCCACATTCATGTTAATAGCTGTGTAATTCATTATGCATTTGGTCTATTATCGATGGAATTACGGCGTGCCGCGCGGACCAGCGCACGATACTATCGCCCGGCACCTTTGGGACTTTGGGTACCGGTGTGCGCTCTCCGGAGGAATGAAGTGGGATCACCGAAAGTGCTTGGAAAATGAGCCAAAGCTAACGAATGTGTTAGTTATGGTCGGGAATGTGGTTGCCTCGGTCAAAACGATAGCCGTTGGAACTGTGACCATTGGAGGGTTATAAAGCAAACGGGCTGACATTTAAATGGTGCAAAAACTGTTGGAAGGATTAAGGACATGTGGGTTAAAGGGAAAGAAGGGCTGGATGTTATCGCAACGAATGATATATCCGCAATTTTGCGACAGTTTCTTGATATCAATATCTTTATCAACAATTTTTAGTTATTTTGTTTTATTTGTAGTCTTTCAGTTGAAACTGCATAAATGTTAAACATTCAACTAGGATGTTTCTCATTAGGCATTCCAATTTTGCCTTTTTTTTAAAGTGTTAAATATTTTGGCGGAATTGAAAATGTAACACCAGCAAAAGCGAAAGCGCGCCACTAAGAGTTTAAATTCGTCAGCGTAACTCAATCGAAAGCAGCATCTTGGTTGGTGTCTGTGTGTTTCGCTATGCTGCCGCGTGCGGAGTGGATAGATAGAATCTGCCTTGGTTCTTCGGTTCGGTGCTGCGGCGGGCTAAGTGGATGATTTCTATCTGCTCTTCCAACCTCCCGGGGATAATGAGCTTAACGTCCAACTTGTCACCGGGCGGAAAGTTCGGCTCGCGGCTCCGATGATTGGATTCCGGTCAACATTCGGTGTCAAAAAATGAGAATTTCAGTAATTGGTTCGGTGGCGGCACAAATTGGATCTATTCTAAGCTGCTGCCCGCGTTCTTGGCGTGCAATCGGTGAAGAATTGTCTGCTTGAGGCAGTTGAGCTTGGCGAGATGGAATGAACTTTATAGTTTTGCTTTCGAGTACACGATTTAAATCAAGTTTTTCGTAGAGATAGGCCAATGTTATCATGAAGTGAGTCGAAATGATTAAAATTAAATTTTGTACAATCGTAGACTGTATTTTAAGCTACCGATGGTTTCATTTTCATAACTTCATGTATTTAATTATTGAATGTCAACAGTTGGATTAATTTGTTATTAAATTTGAAACATTGAGAGCAATTGAATACCTTTCATTAAACTTCCATGAAAAAATGTTATCGGAATTCTTCGACTTTAGCCAATTTCTTGAATTTTTTTTGTAATACAAACCGGAGTTACAAAATATGTACTTGATATTAGATTTTCTAACAAACAGACGATGGCCCGCTGTATTGCCTTACTTATCGACTTTTAATCCTCGCTACGATTACGATTGAAAACAAACTTTGATTATATTAATTTTCAAACAATTAACTACAATCATATTTATGCAATGAATATTTGTAAATTGTGATGTCTTGTGATATTTATTTGATGGGATGAGTGCACTCTAACTGCCGTTACCAGTAACGTCCAAAAATTAAAAATAAAATAACCACAATATAGTAGCCTCATTACATACATTACGAAAGTGTGTCATTTTTAAACATTCCACTTTTCGGTAAATAGGTGAATGCACGTTCTAAAACTGTTATGAATGTAGAATTTCTTGTGAGTCGAAAGAGGTAGAACTGGAACTGAATTTATGTGGTCAATTTCATCAAGTTGTTTTGAAACTAAAGATATGTAAATAATCTCCTAGAGGTAACTATCATCTGAAAATATTATTTTTAGATCCCAAAACAGGTGTTTTTCAGATAAAACTTATGTAAACCACGATGGACGAGGCGTATTTAGTACGATTTTTAAAGCGATTTAGAACCATAAAGAAAATTGCTTGATTCTCATTAAATACTTTTAAAAATTATTTTAGACACCATTTGGTAAAGAGAACCAAATTGTTAGGAGGAACAAGAAAAAACCATGTTCGAACATGGTAATATCGAACGAATTCGCAATAGCTTCTGTTTCTCAACTTTGATTATTCGGTACTCAAAAGAACCTTTTCCGAAACCAGGTGTAATAAAAAATAACAAGAAATTCCGGCAAAAAAGAATTCACACACACAAACCCAAACAATGCCTTGCAGAAACTGTCGGGCCCATTATCGCGCGAACTTTGCTAATTTCCCATTAATCTATTTACAACATTTTGATCGATCATAATTGGACTATTTGCTTCAGTCCCGTTCGCAATTTACGCCACGCCACGGCCATTAGGGCACCCTCCCGCGCCCTTGCCCAGCCGATCCTAGGCGCAACCCGCAAAGATTTAATGCCCTTTCGCCCGGGCGCAGCCGATGCAAAAACTCAATGCTCAATTTGTTTCAATTCCGTCCCCAATACTTACCGTTGGAGCAGTTAGGGAAGCGAACGGGGCGAAAAAAAACCCCGAACCAGCGATGAAATAGAAATCCGAACGCGAAACCGGAAAGCATGTGAGAGAAAATGTGTTCTGCCCCGGTGGGGAGGGATGTTCCAATTCCGGGTGGTCACCCGCGGGAGCCCCTCTTAGACCATGTGATTGTTTTGCCGTTAGAACAAACCCAAAAACAAGGATCCGTTAGTTTGATCTTCGGCAGCAGTTCGGCATCGGGCTCGGCCACGGACTCTCTGGGAGTTTGCTCTCGTGTTTGTGTGGCCTTGCCACTCTTGGCAGGGAGAGCTTTCACTCACCAGCATCCTTCTCTCCGGGCGCGTTTGAAAAGGTGTTTGTTGTTTATACGGGAAAGGACACCCTCCGCACAGATAGCAATCGTTTGACGTCTCGCAGCCACCGTTGGGGGGGAGGAGAAAACAGGGACAACGGTGCGGACACGTGTGGCACGGGCTTCAAGACTGGCCGGAGCCAGCGCCAACGCGGAGACAAGATTCTTGGAGCCTTGGTACGACGTCGACGGGAAGATCGATACGAGCGCGTGGCTGCGTGAAGGAGCAGCCAGCATCACATTTATCCCGCTCTCGTCGAGGGGAAAACTCTCTCACTCTCTTGCCCAATTAACCTCTGCACAGCTTTTCTCCTGCTTCGTTCTACAAACGCGAGCCAGCATCAGGCGGATCCGAGCCCTGCCAGGACGACGACGACGACGACGACGACGAATGACGGTATGGAACGCCTCGCGGGGTCACCAGGGGTTTTCATTCAAAAAGAGTCGACCCAGCCTGGGTGAACGTTAGTTTTTTGACGCCCTCGGTACAGCGAACAACGAATCGGCTTGCTTTCGCCACACCGACACCGACGGCAGCTGGCTTCCGGGGCGACCAAAACACGGGAACACACGTTCGAGACTTGGCGTGCCGCGCAGTCGGAAAATCATCAATCGCACAACGCTCCTCGGAAAGCGAACGGATTTTCCAAAGTACAAGCCAATCGCATTTCATCTGAAACCGGGCGACGAAATTCCCGTAATCACCCGAGAAAGTCACCCAATTTATCAGCCTCCTGTGATTGTGCGGTTCGATTCCGAACTCCGGTGAACAGCTAATCACACTGCACGAGTCTGTGTGTGTGTGTGTTTGTGTGCGTGTGCCTAGCGAAAGGAAAAGCACCAGTACACAAACGATAACATCTGTCCGGTGCTGGCAGCGACAAGCGGGAGCCCAACGCTAATAATAACCGTGTCCAACGGAATCAATCAATTATCGCCTATCACGTTCGGAAATCAAGTCCCTGACTTTTCCCCGCGTGGGGGGGGCCGCGGGTGGAAAGGTCACAGGAAGGAGTCGCCAGCGGGTGGTTTGTGGTGGTTGTGTTTCTCTACCACATCTTTGTTTTTTTTCGTTCAGTTTTGGTACATTCTTCCGAGCTTCGGTGGGAAATAGATAAAACCTAATCCGGTTACAGGTCAGTGAAAGGTTTTTTTCTTCCTTCGCTCAAAGGCGTGGAAAACTGAATGTGAGGGGAACAAAGCAACCAAGGAAACCAAGGAAACCAGTGTGAGTGTGTTTGTGCCTGTGTGTACGAGTCGTGGAACGGACGAAAAGAATCGAAAAACGTGGCGGAGGGAAAACGCACGACGAAAAGGAGACAAGCGACAAGAAAAACATCCCGTGGAAATGTCGGAGTGAGCCTGCGTCCCGCTTGTGTGTGTGTGTGGGTGCGTGCGTTTGTGTGTGCTGTCCGGACGCTGGAGTGAGTTTGTTATGCTATCCGGTTGGCGTGTTCCGTGAGTGTCATTGTTGATATTGTGGTCGCTTTTGTGTTATGCTTAAGTACCTGAAAAGCTGAGGAAGCACGCCGAGGAACGGCCGGTGAGACAAGGTGAGGGAGGGCAGCGAGATCAACCGCTATCGATCGCGACCATCGCCGAAGACGGCGAGGGTGTGTGAGGGAGTGTGTGTGTGCGTGTGTGGCGGTGGAGAAAAACGTGTAAGCTGGAGCCTGTCGTGTCTTGTGCGACCGAAAAGAAAACCATCACGACGTGGGCCGAAATCAAGAAAGGTAAGGCTACGGGGGTGAAAAGAAAGCGTAGGTTGCGAAGGTGACGTCCTTGGCCGACGTCTTCAGGCGGACCTCCGTTACGTCCGGTCGCTATTTCTGTTGTTCGCCTACGTGGGGGGGGGGGGGGGGGGATCAGCCGTGGAAAAGTGGAAAATGAAAAGCCCTTTGATATGGTGCGCTTTGTGCGCTCGTTTATTTGGTTAACTCGCCGGACACTGGGCCACACTGGGCCACACTGGGCGAGGAATAAAAGAAGGTTCATAAAATAAAACCAGCCGAGCGAATCGGAAGGGACGGTTTCGGCGCGACGGCCTGCAAAGGACATGGTTCGGTTCATAAAAGAAAACAATCAGGGCCACAATGGAAGCGTACATAAGCGGGATTGTCCATTAAGTATCTTCCATAATTTATGTGTTTCCCTGTGGTGGTGGAGGAAAAGGATAAAATGTGACAAAATTTAACACGAATAAATACACTCGCCTCCAGACAGATTATTTTAAGCACGGAATGGTTTGCAGCATTTGCGTTTTTTTAAATCGGTTCAGCGGCAGTTTTTGGTTTTATTTTCCTTTTGTATTTTAATAATGCTTGTTTGGCGCGGTGGTGAAAAAAAAAACACACGGAAAAAAATACACACACAAAAAAAAACACTAACATAATTTTCCATTTTCTTACACTTCATTTGCTGTGCCCAGTAGTCCATCATAATTGTAAAAGTTTACACGCCAGTCCAAGGGGAAAGTAAGTTTTAATTCACTTTGCTTGTTGTGTCTTACTGCGGACCGAGAACCAAGGAACTTTCAAGGGAAGTGGCGAATGCGGCGATGCTGGAAGATATTCATCGGTCCATTTGCGTAGTGGTAGTTCCAGGCGCTGAGGCATCCCACTTTTCTCTCGCAATTTTCTCAAGACAGCAAGTGTGATTTTTTTCATGCCCTTAACTCTGCCAGCCGAAGGATGGAGGGACCAGCTGTAAATTAAATTAAAAGAACGAGAAATAACTCCATCGTCGAACGACAACACACGGCACTAGGGGGTTCTCGCAGGATGGGACTCGTTTCGCTGCGCCATTGCTCAACGAGGAATAAAAGGTTTCCTTTGGGGGAAGTACACCCGCCTGGTGGTTTCTAAGCTTGTCTTAAGAAAAGAAAGCGTGTAAGAATGACAAAAATAAAAATGAAACACAGTAAAATGAGCAGCAGTGAGGCGTCCGTTCCAGCATAATCTACCAACGATAGTAGATTGCATTATTAAGACATGAGCTTCGCAAACTGTAGCCGTTTGTCCTAGATTCCCTAGGTACAGATGAGGTTAGCAGTGGAAGGAAAATCGTATTGCTTGATGGGTCTGTAGATTATCTTCTGCGATGAACGTGAATCTTTCTGTTTTGTATCAGATTTTTCCCTCAATCATTTTAGGATTCTTTATTTAATGTTATTAAAACCAACTGCCACCTATTTTGTTTATTTTGTTCAAGCATGTATTATTGCCACATTTTTTGTAGGTTTTTATTTAGCACGAAAACAAAATCAGACATACTTGTTTGCCATTTATAAGCCACTTAGAAATATTAAATTCGTAGTATGGCAGACATTCCTTTTTTCTGAGTACGACTCAAGCCGATATTCGTTTGCAGCTTTGATAAGCATGAAAATTCATAACCGTTTACTCAATTCCTTAGCAATCTCAATGCACAATGGGAGGCAAAACAAACGTTTTCCGTTATTGTCTTTGAAACGGTTGTGCTTGACTGGCGGAGAGCTTCCGTTCCGTTCCTTCCGGGGAAAATCCATCCTTTTTCTTTGTCCGCTACGATACGGGAAAAAGCCGACGAAAGTGATGAAACGGGCTGTTTGAAAAAAAAAGAGAACAAAACATGGTTACAATATGCTACCAGCTTCCCGTCCGCCGAGCCAGGTGGCAGTGGTGTTTGGTTTTGTTTGTGGATTTTCCACAAACGCAACGCATAAAGTGCCGCCCGGACCGAACGCTGGCTTTTCCCGCTGCAATTTGTATTCCGAATGGATCAGGCGCAAATCTTGGCGTAACATTTGCGTACCGAGTTGTTCAAATGAAAGGCAGCAAATAAAAAACAAACCTTAAAGAAAGGAAATGAGTTTTTTTACCCCTCGGGAAAACTCGACTCGCGTTTATCCTGATTGGTGCCGACGAAAAGGTCGAGGGTGGATTGCGTCAATTTTCCCGGAATTCTCGAGCCTCTTGCGGATGATCATTTTCCGTGCAGTTCATTTGAGTAATTTTTGTTTCATTTGGCCCGACGATCTTTTTACGTTTATCATGTGCGCGTAATAATTGAACAGATTTGAGGAAAATTGAGTGTAAAACAACCAAACCACTGCCATTCGGTGGGAACAGGTTTTTTTTCTCTTTCAAATCGTATTGCGGAACACACACACAGATGTGAAACGTTGCGCCAACTGCAGACGAAGTAATATAAAAACTACCCACCATCTTACAGGAGGTCAAAGCGGGAAAGAAGAAACAAACCCCTAAACTAAATGGATGCGTCTTTCGCATCGCACAGATGCTTCCCAGTCGCATCGGACTTTTTCGCTTTACTTTTTTTCCGCTCGGAATGGAAACGGACCAAGCGGGAAATGGATCGCTCCGCATTGAGGTCCACGCGCTGATGGCAAGTATCAACGCGTGGAAGCTTTAAAATTTATTGCCACCGCATCTTTCAAGCCGAAGCACCGCCGAAGCTGGAAAGACGTATCGTAAATCAATAAAATTTATGGTATTCGATTATTTGTTATTGAACTATGGTGCCGTAGTGGTGGTGGTGGTGGTGGCGGCGGTGGAGTGTGTTGATTTTTCCATTAAGCCCACACGGCGTTACAAAAGCTCTCGAACAAAGGCTTCGGTGGTCAATGGTGGGGAAAAGAAATAGGAAATGAAATGTCACTTTTTAAATTTGTCTTGCTACGAAGTGAGGCTTTTCCGTGCAGGAACTGAATGAACAATTGTTCGGCGGACAAATGCTTGCGATAAAAAAGCCCGTTTGGGAAAAATTACCATGGGTTTAGTTAGCGAGAAGAAAATAACACTTCGTAAGGTTATTTAGGATTACAAGTATAAAATTGGACAAATTTTACAGTAGCCAAAAGTCAAACTAAATGCTCTATGGAGGTAATAAAAGGATATTCGGTTTTTGTCAGATGTGAAAATAATTATAAAATTCAAAGAAATCTTTGGAACTGAATGATAAGTCATCTCAATTGGGTTTAACAAGAAAATATTACCAGTGATCCAAACAGAATGAAGAAAATGTAACAGGTTGATGCATTCCATTTCGGGACTCAAACGATTACAAGTTGCACAAGAAACGTTCGTTTCTAGAATTTTAAAAAACACTCGTAATGAGTCGCAAACAACCTGCTTTAAGAGAAAATAAAACCACTACTTGTTATATCTCGTTCAAATAATGATTTATTTATTGAAAAAAGTTAGCTCGATAGCAACCTTGGTGAAGGTAAATTAAATATTTTATTTCGTTTTCAAATATTTAGATATGCTTCTACGCAATTCATGCTGAATTAATAAGAGCATTGAAAAATCTTTTTAATAACTATAAATTAGACACGACTAACATGGCGTTCTATACAAAACTCCAATTTCAATCTTCCTGTCATGCTCTAGACAAATGTCGATCAGACACGGTTTCGTAATCGTTCTTCTACACACCCAAGACATTCAAACCAGCAAACGATTTGAACTATTCTTGCCAGCGTCACACTAATCTCAGCAGATTGACGCAACATTTACGTCTTGTTATCTCTCTCCTTATAACTGTCGCTGATGTGCCAAATCTGTTTTCGGCACAAATAAGGCTCGACGGAAATAGCAAAAACGGCGGCCGTTAGCCATAAACCGGTCGGTCTGGTCTTTTGAAGCGACGCTCCTAGAGCTCGAAAGTGCAGGAGAAAACGAATGAAAAACAGCACGCCATACACATCGCCGAAGTAGGTCATGGCAAAACGATATTGCATCCAAAATTTTGGGCGGGAGAAAAAAAGGAAACCACCGTTTGATGTCATTTTTTGTTAGCATCGGATGCTCTTTTCGCTTTGGAGGACAGAAAAACAAACCAGCCCGCTTGCCGCTTGGAAAGCCGAACCCAATTCGCTTCGTTATGGATGCAATAAGCTTAGCTGCCCTTATCCATGGACACGGGATGTGGTGTGTGTGTGTGTGTGTCGGTTTGCAGTGCACTGCGAATGATAAATACGACGGCAAAAAGTGAATGCTTTGTCTAGAAAGCAATTAATTTCTGACAGTGAAACGTGCTTTTCCACTAAGTGTGTGCAATGGATATTTATGTTTAAAGTCCATTCGACTCGGAGGAGAGTCTGCTGTCCGAGCAGTGCTTAAAAGTGCAATCTAACCCCGGAGCGAACAAACGCAGACATAAAAGGAACACAAAACAAATTAAAACAGGAATTGCAATAATATTTTCTTGACTCTTTACATGTGGTGGTACGAAATCCTGAAAATATTTATTCGGTTTAATCTGTGTTGTTACGAAGCACGATGATCGACATATGATTTTTTATCAAAATAAAATAAAATGATTGCATAGAGATAGGATATGAAATGGATTGTAATATAAAAGTTTAGAAACAAAAACCAAAAATATGTTTCTAGTAATAATGGAAGCAGAATTATTTTTTTTTACATGTTTTATGATTCAAATTTTCTTTTTGACGTTTCTAAAGTTTAAGCTTAGCTGTAGTTTTTCTACTTTCGTAGAGTGGTGAGATATTCTTTCAAAAAGAGAGTAGAAAAACAAACCCGCTAGACTTATGCACCGGATGTACTGCTGTTGTTTTTTCACTCATCGCTGCTCGTGAGATGGTTTATTACAACAAGCGGAAGTGACTGTTTCCTACATGCACCAAGTCAGCTGCAGACCGCTCCGAATGGTACGACACGAAAAAAGTTATTCTTCCTCGTTTTCACGCTACGTTTCCACGCTACGCTGCCACTGCCATGCGCGCTTGGAAAAAGGCGGAACAATTTACGACCACACATCGCTAACTGCGGTTTGCGGAGCAGTTATGACAATTAGCTAGCAGGATTCATTATGCTAAACATGTAGCGTAACCGCTGTAGCAGTGCGATCTTGTGCCATGGCCAGCCTTCGCGCGCCTTTCAGGTTTGATTTTGTGTGTAGCATTTTCTTCTTTTTTTTTCGCCCACTTACCAGTCCTCATCACCTGATGGGTTTCCGGCATTCATCGGCTTGAGTGTAGCGGGGGGCCGCTTCCGGAGCCCGGGTCTGCATGTCGGTAATGAGTGCACAAATTAAATTACATCCTGCTTGTACAAAGTGGTGCTCGGTGCAGCTTGCGTCGGAAGAATCACTTACTCCGATGGCTAAGTGAGTAATTAGATAAACGAGCGGGTCCATATATAGGAGCCGTTTGGCTAAATTGATGGGATGCATACGCTATGCGGGGAAAAAATGCAGAAAATTGGCAAGGAAGCGATTATAAGACCTATCATTATATCACACTGATGCAATTTGATGCAAGCTCGCATGGGTAAACAATTAACAAAATCACATGGTTCATGGTTTTCCGTGTTTTACGCAATTAAGAATAAGTGTTTCCTCCACAATCCGTTTAGAGTTAGTTTGGCTAAATCTTAGTAGTATGACCATTGACTAATTTCAAGTCGTTCAATATACCAGTGCAGAAACATATGATATTTCTATCACTTTCTTTATTCATAATCTACCCAAAATAAAGTAAACTGCATACAAGAAGAGTCCTTGGTGAAAAGTGTGTCAACAATTTCTATTTTATTTGGTTTCCTTTTCAACACTTTGTTAAAAATTTTACAATTACTTTTCTTTTATAATTCAATACAGTAAGTAAATACTTTACCACATCTTCTTCTTCTTCTTCTTGGCGTAACGACCACTTGGTCATGCCTGCCCGTTAAGGGCTTACGAGACTTGTTTCCCTATTGTACGTGGATAGTCAGTCCTCTCGTACAGGGGAGGGTCCGGTCTCGGTTGGGATTCGAACCCACGCCGTCGAGGTGGTGAGCCCCGGCGCTCATGGGCCGATTTTCTAACCGGCGCTACCGCTCGGCTGTCGCGGACCCCTTTACCACATCCTACTCGTAATAAATGTAATTTATAAATTCACGATAAACCCGTGTTGCAAAATATATTAAATTTAATTTCTCGCTTCAACTGATGGAAATTCAGTTTCTTTTAAGCATGAGTTTTTGTTTTTTTTTCAAAAAGACGACTGTAAAATTTTAAAATATCGATGTGACACTAAATTCAAAAATCTAACCAGATTTAATCTCGCTATGGTACTAATAACTTCGTTTCTGAAGATTTCTGTGCGCTTTAACATCAAAGCCAATTATTTGCAATATAGAAAAACGCCTGGGTTCATTTTCTAAGTAATGAAAAAAGCTACCTTAAACCTGTTTACAACCATTATATAGAATATTGTTGACTTTAGCCGCATTACATTCGGGCTACCAGTTTATGTTAGTAGAATAATTTATTATGATGGTATTTTTGCTATTATTTGTGACTTATCGCATTGTTCGCGCACTTTTACAATAATATTCCCGGAATATTTGGCAAACATACAAATTATATTCATACATGGCAAAGATCATACACATTATGTTAAATCCATCTTACTTTTTCGCTTATTGCTTCATTACACAACCTAGCTAATTTGTCAAGAGACGACACTCGCATCTGCAACCGAGTAACATCAAACAATCCTTTTCAAATATCAAACCAAAACCGGCGAAGTTCGTTAAATTGCGTATAAACGACGCCCCACGAGCAAGGGAAACTCCCGCCGACTTGATCTCCAGCCAAAAACCCGCGCACCATCGCGGCCGGATGTGTATTTACACCGGAGATTATCCGCAGTTCTTCCTATTTGGCACATGCTGCGGAGCTCGGTGACGGAACTGGAGCAAGAAAAACACCCACCAACCAAGTCATTCTTGTGCTTGTCTTTTAGTCGTTGCCCTTTAGCCAGCATCCCCCTTCCGCCCCCAGTTCATCCCCCGTTGCCGTTCATTAGCAAGTGTGGGTGGTCACATTTCCCTCGCCGAATGGTATCACGAAGGGTGAAGGGAAAACCTTACTTCCCTCGTCCGACACCACGGCAGTTTCCAGCTAAAAATCGCCCTGCACACACATGAACATGTTAGGTTAATACAGCACCATCTCGGTGGGTTTTGTGTCACCGTTGGCGCGTGTGGCGCGTTTCCCAAAGGCGCAAAGTTCCCTTTAGCCTTTCTAAAGAGTAGGCGGGGTGGGAGAGGACATCATCAAAATCCTAGCGCGAATGTTTCTACTTCATTTATGTGCATGCGGCGATAAAAAGATGCGTAGCGGAATAAAAACCAGCGCCAAGGCGTAACGGGGCGTCGCAGATGTTGCCGGCGAGCGCGAGCTGTCGCAGTGGAACAACGGTGCAATTATGCTTATCGTTTGGCGCAAAACTGGTGAACTTTGTCCTCGGTCGTTTTGGGTGGGCCTGAAACATATCCTGAACCACCCCGAAGAACGAGGTGTCGAAGCGAGAGAGAGAGGGAGAGGAAGGAAAAAAACCGACGAAAACCAAATCCCCGTTCGTTCCTTCGACGCAACGAGGTTCAGATAATTTTCTTTCCCATTTTCCACACACAATAGCTTTATTACACCCGTTGTTAGCCGGGAGTGAAAAATCGATTACACGTTCACAGGAAAAAAAAAAATACTATTCACATTTCCCGCCATAACGATATGTATGCAAAGTGGCAGTGGAAAAATGGGCCGGGGAAAAGGTATAAAATTAAAGCAAAAGTCGAACCTACCAATTTGGAATTTGCAAAACGCTTCGCGTGGGTCGCATCGTATCGGGTTACCCTGGGCAAAATTTTCCGATCCACCAGCTCCGGCCCACGGGTCGGAACACATTTAAGTGTCAACCGGTAATGGGCAGTTGTCAAATAACGAGAAAAACGGCCACGGGTGGAACACTTCTCCGTGGGGAATTTCACACCCGTACACCGCGCGGTCGTAATATAAATGTCAACCCGGTGCCCATTCCATCCCGAGCGGCGGTGGAAAACTGCAGTGCAATCCTTCGTCGACCTTTCGGCCCAGTCATTCGGCCAGTCCTCTGCGAGTGTGTGGTCTGGTTTTCCTCGAACCTGACGAAGTGTTTGCATTCAGGCAGCATCCGTCCACCCGAACGATATCACTTTCATCATCGCCATCATCAGCATCGTCAGCGTAATGGGTTGCATCGAGCAATTTCTCGACGCGCAAATGTGGTATCTGCGCTACTGTGGCGTGGTGCGAAGGAAAAGCGTCCTCGCCGGCGTGCGGACGAACGGCTGCTTCGCGGTGCTGGTCACCTTTATCGCCCTGCAGTCGACGTTCGTCTTCCAGCACGTGCACCACTTC
This sequence comes from Anopheles ziemanni, assembly GCF_943734765.1. Taxonomy (NCBI): domain Eukaryota; kingdom Metazoa; phylum Arthropoda; class Insecta; order Diptera; family Culicidae; genus Anopheles; species Anopheles ziemanni. Next base: position 83,246,686 of record NC_080705.1, read on the forward strand.
GGGCGGATCTGCGACGCCATCCCGACGCTGGTGGTGGGCATGGTGACGCTGTCGAAGTTCTACATCTTCGTGTTCCACCCGGCGACCATTTTCGCGCTGATTGATTCGTTCAAGGCGCTGCAGGGGCGCGCGACCGGTGACGAGCTGGCACTGTTCCGCCGCTGCGGTCGCTTTCACTCGAAGCTGACTCGCATCTACATGGTCTCGGCGCTGATCGTGGGATGGTTCTATATCATGAGCGCGGTGCTGACTGGCGTCTACCAGACGCTCGCCGATGGGAGGCTGCACTTTGTGGCACCGATGGCGTAAGTAATCCGTAACATCGTCTCACGTTCGGTGACGCTTGCCGGCGTCATAATCCCCATTTTCTTCACCGTGGTGCAGCTTTCCCCACAATTATCAACATCCGGCGGTGTTCGCGCTGACGTTCCTGCTCAACTGCGACTCCATCCACATGTCCATCTTCATTAGCGGAAGCGTCGATACGTGCTTCTCCGAGCTGGCGACGAATGTGACGATCCACTTCGCGGTGCTGCAGGGGCGCTTTCGGGCGCTCGACTTCCGGCGCGGGGCCGGCGGGCTCGAACCGATCGTGGCCTACCACCGGGACGTACTGCAGCTGTGCCGGGCCATGACGGACCTGTTCCGGCACACCGTGTTCTACCTGCTGCTGCTCGACTCGGTGCTGCTGTGCGTGATCGGTTATCAATTTGTGCTATTCATGAGCACGCCCCGGGCCCTCATGCTGGTGGCGATGGCGTTCGTGATGGTGCTGCAGGCGGTCATCTACTGCTACCACGGTACCATGATCCACGAGGAGGTACGGCGTCCAAGGTCCAAGCGGAAAACAAACGAAACAAAAAAAAACCCATAACACATCTCCGCACGTGTTTTGCTATCTTTTAACAACATGTTTTTCCACGCGTTCCCCCCATTCGGTGGGAACATGCAGGGCCTCAAGGTTGCTGACGCCATTTATCAAAGCAATTGGTACGAGGCACCGGTAGCCGTGCAGAAACGGTTGCGATTATGCATGATGCGAGCGCAGAAACCCATCGTCACCCGGGGAGGATTCATAAAAGCCACTCTGCCCACCCTCAAGAAGGTGGGAATAGATAGAGGAAAGGGCCTGACGGGTGGCCCGCTGAGGGGGGGGGGGGGGGGGGGCGTTCGAGCTCGAGGTCGACAGGCGCAGGCAAATGATATGCAAATTTCGTTACAGATTTTAAACTCCACCGGTTCCTACATCACCATGCTACTGTCCCTCGATACGGAGCTGCAATAGGGGAAGGAGACGCCGAAGGGGAGGGAATTGTCCCCGGAGTGTATCGTACTCGAGTTTAACCTCATTGACACAAGTTTAGAAGTGGCGAAGTTAACATCACCGTACACCGTGTCGCACCTTGTGTGTGTTTTTGCATTGCACGTTTCGTAGAGTTTCACGTCGTTTGCAAGAGAAAACAGTGTTTCTCTGGTTGGAAAATAAATTTGCCAAACTTGCGTATTCCCCCTTCGGGGTCGGAATGTTGATGCTTTGCGGCGGGTGAATGTTTCGAAAGAATATCCATTTATCAAATCACTCCTAACGATGGGGGTCTCCTTGTCGTCTTATAAAATTTATCTTACAGGTCTTTCGCAATTTGCCTTATCTTGATGGTTTGCATTTCACGAAAATCTTTCCTCCTCCCTCTCCCAGGTCTCCAATCGCTGTGGATGACTACGCTTTGCAGTCCTTGGGGTCAAGGTCAGCGGGACGAGTATCCTTCGAAAGCGTTGGTGAACTTTCTCTACTCCCCCAACTTCAACACAAAAGGTAAATTTGAGATTTTCAACTGCCTTAGGTAATGTTTCGTTCATGTTTCAACAAATCGTATCGATGAAGAGTACGTTCAATTTCACAACGTACGAATGTGTACGCATCGTTTACTCTCATTAAATGAATATGTTTCTGACGAAGTTTTATGCTGATATAGTTCGTAGAAGTGATGGATGTATTCTTTTTGTATCTTATATTATTTGTTAGTAGACTGTATTTACCATACTGCAAATGAATCGTGAACCTTTAAGAAAACTCATTTTTTCAACTGTTACATAATTAGAATATCCATGCATCGCAAAACGAAAAAAAAATTTGAAAGAGATTTTTGAACTTTTGGAAAGCAATAATATTAGAAGTCTGCTTTGTGTCACCGTTCTTTACATAGAAGTGTAAATTGCTCTTGGAGAACAAAAATCAGAATAAAATAGCAGTTTATAAAATTCGCTACTAAAACTATTTAGTTAAAAATAAGAAAATAGTTTTAAATGTAACATATTAGTTAGTAAAACAAGTATTCAACATATTTCACAATGAAAACTAGGACATTTGCTAAGTAGAGCTCTTCGTGGCTTACGAAAGAAAATGTTTGCGTTTGGCAAGAATAAAGTAAAGAGTTCCTGCGCCATGGACGTATTTTGAATTTGTTTGCACTTCGGCCATTTCAGACATGGACGACATATTGGTGGAAGAATGCAACAACAGGAACACCGTCTACGTGCTAAACTCCAGCTATCGCTATGGGGTAAGCAACTTTATTACACTTGCATGTTTAATTAAATATATAATACCAGAGTGCACCAATTCAATTAAGTTTCGATTCTTCAGTGAGATTACATTTTATTGGCACTATGTTTGACATTTTAATGATGTGTTTAAAACGCATACCGTTTTTAATTAGTGAAAACTAAATGAACAACCAGTCGTAAAAGTACTGGATGTGATTGCGCATTGCTTTCGGGCGGAACGAACCAAACAATTGTAGTTGATGATGTCGATGTTCGGACACGGGCTTTTCAGCATGGACGGACTACCCCTTGCCGTCTCGATCTAATTTGTTTCACTTCGTTGTGCAGAATCTGGACATGATAGAGCTGTTCGGTTCTCCGGCCGGGCGCGCATTAACGGTGAATAATAAAACTGCCGCCGAGATGAGCTGCGGTGGGAGGGCGGCAGCATGCGGCCGGAAGGCGCCACCGGGTGACGATGCCAACCAGTTGCAGCAGCAGCAGCAGCAGGCGAACTCGCTCGGTGGGCTGCTGGCGGCCGGTAGCATAAGCCCGACCAACATCGGCAACATCAGGATCAGCAGCATCGACGGCACCATCGCCGGTCGCCATCTCATCGAGTCGGGGGGCGATTTCATTAGGTTTGGCTCGGAAAAGCGACCACCCTCCGCTGCCTCTGCCCCCTTCCGGAGCCGCGCAAGTAGCGGCAAAAGCACCACCACGCACCAGACAGACCAGCCGCATCGGCGGAATAATCTGAAAATGGCCAAATTCTGGAAGCTGTTCGATGAGGACCGGTTACGGAAGGATGGCGGGGTCGTCGAGCCGGCGGACGTGGATGGGCCGACCCGTCGAAGGTAAATATTAATAAGGGCCGGTCGAAACCATCGCTCCCCCCGGGAGGGGCCGGGTCTGTGGTCAACGCGGTGTCCTTTTCCTCGCTCACGAACCACCCCCTATTCTCGTGTCCAATTTCAGCCGATGGGGAGTTGGGTCGACACTCGATCGGGCGGAAGCGGCCGACAAATCCTCCAACGATCTGTACAGCGAAGCGGCCCAGCTGCTCGGCATCAAGTGTTCGCTGACCGACAGCTGTCGGTGTATAGATTGTCAGGTGAGGCCCTTCTGAATGATAGATGCCGAACGCCGGAGCGTACCGTGACCCAGGAAGGTCTCTGAGGATGGTTTTGTAATGTGCTTTTCCTTCCTTTTGTCACCGTCCCAGGGCAAATACAGCGCATTCGTTTACTTATCGTTATGGTAGATGGAAAAATGAGAATGAGATGAGTTTGATTTTCTGAGCTAAATTAGTAACGTAGACATGACAATGCAATTACTAAAATATATTGAAACTAGAGACGGGCCAGGGTACATTAATATAAATAGAAAAGTGTATTGTTTATACTCTCATTCAATTCGGATTATACAGTTAAGTATTTAAGTTCAATTTTCATATTAGGTTTCTACAACAACTTTGTATATAAACACAAAAAATGTTTTCTTTCCTTTGTACAATGATAATTTACAACATATTTGTCTTTTCTGTTTTGATACGGCCATTTTGTTAAGGGGCATATAGAACGCAGCAACATTAAATCATTCATTAAATCATATAAAACACTACTGTTTATTTCATTTAGCGATAGTTTAAAATTCTTTTATAATGTTGACTCCATTTAAATTTGTCAATTGAGCGAGTTGTTAAACAAATGTGAAATAATTTTCCAGCCTGGCTACGTTAAGTGAAATTTTGTGGAATCGCTTGTGAATTTTGCGTTTGGGCATTCTAAGTTGGTTTTCACATGAGTGAAATGATCTTTTTTTATCGTATTTGGATGAAAGTTTCATGAAATAACCATAAAGAAACGCTTACAAAAGAAAGATTTTTTTTTTCAATTATTCACTTGTGATTTCAAAGCGGAAGTTAAATTTATTTATTTTTAAAAATAATATCAGTTTATTTGAGATGGGTTGGTCAATTTTTCAATCGCCGTAGGTTCAAATAGTTAAACAGAAAAATACGTTTCAAACGTGCTCCCTTGACTCGCACACTGACCTTTTGACCTCATTTAAATCATTCAATTAATTGATCAAGAACAAGAGTGGTATTCAATTGCAATTAAAAAATTGCCCGCATTTGTAATTGAGTATTTTACTGAGTGCGTATTGATTTGTGGCAAGCAGAGCGTTTCGGTTTAAGCGTTGCTGAAGCTGGTTCCATGTAATTTGTTCGTTTATTCAATCATTTCACCCACAGAGCCAATACTTTGATTGCGACGACGACTTCGACGCGTACTCCGAGTACTCCGATAAATCGTACGATGTCGATGACAACCTGTACCCGCCCCGATCGTACTACGCCGAGTCCTCGCCGGTCGGTGCCAGGGTGTCCGATTCAGCAATCACGGACCATTGCGAGGCCCAGCGACGACCCTGGGACGACCTGGACGGCCAGCAAGATTTCAACGGTAATGAATGCCAACATTATTTGCATAGCATTCAGCGTCGTTCGTCTTCATTGAATGTGTCATCGGAGCAGGAAGCGTATGCCGGAGCTTCCGATGAGCCTAGCGAGGACGAGCAGGCTGCCGGTGGGGCGGTTGCATGAGACAGGTGGGTTTGAAAAACGGACCATTTGTGAACGGATCGGTCTGCAAACGATCCCATCACTTCCATTAACACCGGGTACAAAATGGTATGCCATTGAACTGCGATTTATGCTTCACGCATGAAGCTCAACTGCCTCAAAGAACGTTGTGTCGGTAGCAGAAATTATTCACGAACAAAGTAATGCTCTCGAAGTAATGTAAAACTAGATTCTCCTCGGTATTCACACCCATTCCCAGTGCCCTGTGATTAATAGACTAAACGAAAGCACTCGTCGGGAAACAATCTGCCAGCAATTGACTCATATTGCCAATCAATCTACATATGGTTCGCACGTTCCACATCGATGTTCTCATAAATATTCTACGATTTTCTGACCACAGGACGTCGGCTCCAGCAGCCACCGCGAAGGGAGTGAACGAGGAAGCCGGTGAGGAGGACACTCCAGCGACACTGTCGGCTACCGTACGGGAGGAAGAGAGCATTGTGCTCGTCACCGTCGATGGGCTCAACTGCGCCAACGGACCTGGCAGCCAATGCTCCTGTTCGTGCTGCTAGCATTTGCGATTCGTTTTATTTATTTATTCTTCGACAGAAAACGCTGATGCGACGGATAACTGTAACTCCTTAACCGAAGGGAAAGCTTTCTAAACACCAAAAGCTGTTCCGATGAACACTTTCGATAGCAAAGCATCTCCGATTTACTGTTTGGATTTACAGTTATTTGAAAACAGAAGCGGATGGTGGAAAGTATCACAATTCCACCCTCTTTGAACAGGATCAGTTGTTCATCGTGTTGTAAAGTTTGCTTCTAATAACAAATAAATGTAAACCAAACGATTATTTGAAATAGGTTGATAAGAACATGTTAATTTATAATACTCTTGCACTTTTTAATTTGTAGTACATCAAAATCCAAAATGATACTTATTTAGTCATTTCTTCATAAACAGAGTTCTAGTTATTTACTATTTTGAACTACTTGAATGGTATGGTAAATAATTCATGCATTAAGTGCATGCGAAAAAACTGTTAAACCTCCTTTTCATATATATGAACAAATGAAAATTTTATTCCATGAGCTACGTGTTCAGCATATAAAGATGCCTGTGGTTTTAGATTAACATGTTTGAGCCCCCTCCGTTTTGAAGCACAACAGGCCAAATGCTGGTCCAGACCAAAATTAAATGCAAATGCAAATTGGGAATGCGTATGTTGAAGCACTAGGCTGCGCGCCCTAGTTAAGGCCTTGGTTACCGCACAAGTTCGCCTGACCCGTTCTTATGAATTGCGAACGTAAATATATACACAGTCATTAAATAAAATAATATTCCCGATCTGAAACGGCGACGTAGGCTTAACGTTACGAAACCTTACGACTCTACAAGTATGTATGCCAAATGAAGTAAGCAAATGCAAAATGAGAATTTAAAAAAAAAAAATCAAAATATACAAACCATTTAAACTAACTGATGTGTGTAAATGAGTGTCGTGCATCCTTAAGAAATCTGGTAAACGGTAAAACCTTGTTAATGCATATGCCTTTGTACTGTACGACGGAACAGTTGTTAGACTCCGCGGGACGGGAAAGCGAACGCAAGCTTGAACGCGCCATGAGAAACAATACTTAGTGAGTGAACCTTTATATTTTAGGAGAAAATTTCTGATCTTAACAAAAGAAAAACAAAGCAAAATTATTGTTACTAGTCGAGTTACATATATAAAAGCCCAACCAAAGAGATAGAATGCTAGCACACAGGATATTTGGAACTGGTGGAGCCAAATCAGTTGAAAACCATGAGAAAACATAACACTATCTATGAAGCCATGGTGCATGGTGTCGGAACAGAGCTGCGATCCCATCTTGAACATTGTACTACACCTCTAGGAAGATGCGATATGATGCAACCAATTACATCATAGGCCAAAAACGAACTAAAAGCAAGTTCATCGGTAGGAGAAGAAAAAGTAAAACTGTTGGTACTGACGATACTTTCAATAAAAATTTAAACAAACCTTATAGTATAACAATATTTTGTGTAAGATTATGTTGTATTAATTTCTCTTATGAGTATTTACGATTAAGTATCATAGAGTTTTTCCAATTTATAAAAGGTAAGTTTCAACGTACACAAATCAAATGTTTATGTAGATAATTTAGCTTGTGTACTCATGTGACCAGTATAAAAATGTGATTCACTTGTGCACAACTTAGTTGTTTCCCAGGCATTTCATTCGGCAGAACAGCTGCGCTTAAGGTGCAAACAAATTTTGTTACAGTTTAGGTCATCCCGTCCGGAACGGGATACCAATAAGGAACCCCGTTGGTCACACGTGTTGACAGCTGTCGCCGAGCAAAGGTTCCGAAAATGGGAAAGTTTTTTGGCTACTGAGAAAACATCTTTCTCCGATCAATATTGCAGACGTAGTTTGCCAGATAGAAATTTCGGCCCATAAATAAGATCTTGGAATACTCGAGGATGTGTGGGCTGTGCAAGGCTTTGTGGAATGTGGCGCACGAGTTTTCGGTACGTGACATTAAAATATCTTGGAAAATATTATAGTGTTTCACGATGTACGTTGTTGGATATAGTTTAGATATATTTTCTATTCTTTTTTCAGGACGGTAGTTTTGAGAACTAAGTTGATATAGACAAAACACCAAAAAGTTTAGAGTTGTGTAATTTCAAATTAGATGCATAAATCTGAATGACTCTTTGCATCGATTTAGAGATTCATTAATCTCCTAATGAGAGATTCATGAATTGTAAAGATCAAATAATAGAAAAGTAAAAACCCTAAAAAGTTATAAAAAATGTCAAGAGATGCACCGTCCCTCTTTTTATGATCGCTTGATACGTGCCAACCAAAGAATCATGAACATTCGTAAAGTATTCATGGGAGATTCATGAAGATTAATCAAGATTTATTAATTTTTCAAAAGGTCCCAAAATTTTCATGAATCAATCTAAATTAATCTTGAGTGAAAGATGCATATGAAAGTCTAAAGATTCCTAAGGTGCAACGCTAAAAATAAAAGTAAATTAAATTAAGTTAACAAACAGATTAAAGATAAATATATAAAATGCAAACCGATCGATTATAATGTACTTCACAGCATTATGTTGTTGCAAATGATGCCTCTTCAACACTTTTAACACCCACCAATTCTCTCCAGATGGAATCAATAATCATTGCCGGCCGTTATAAATCGCCCGCCCGCCTGTACTTGTGCTGTCTTGTTTCACAGATCAATTTCTGTTTGGGTTTGTCGCTTTCTATAACGGAAATGAAAAAGAAAAAAAAACTAAAAACAATATCAGTTGATACAACAAAATATTTCCTCCAACGTCATCGTTTGCTTTCGCGTAGCCTTTTTACCCACCCGGGGGGTATATTTTTCTGGTATCCCATCGATCAATTGGTTTGGTTGTACAAAATATCCTCTTGTCTCCGTCGAGCGCAGCTGTTTACTGATTTTGTTTGCAGATTTGTTTTACTCGTCCTATTCTTTCTTTTCTGTGCGGGTTGGCTGGGAACAGCGAGGGGTTTGTTGCAATCTGTGCCCCTTGTGTTAACATTGACAGCACGATTAGACGGGATAAATATGAAGCAACGGGAACACGTGTCTGAATAATACGTATGCCAACAGAGGATATGCGACATGTTTCGCTATTTTTCGATATCGTTCTGTCGGTGGGATTTTTCAATTTAAAAAGTTTCAACTGCATGTTCATGCATGTTGAACACAATTCAAAAAGCATATAGGTAAGTGGTGGCGGTTCAGCTCGTTGGGAAATTTATGGCTATCAAGGGTCTACACAAGGTTAACGATGCGGATGGGCAAGACAGTGCCGAAGCGGGATTGTGATCTCAGCATTTGTAGTAAATTAATATTATGTGTCACCTCGCTTGATGTTGTGTCAAACCTTGGCCATAAATTTGGACCGCCTGTACGATGCATCCTAGCAGCGCCTTGTTCTCTCGCATAGGCATAGGTCCCGGTACGGACGTTGATGTATGGCCTAGACACGGTAGCGTATTACCGTGCTCCGAAGTCAAAACGGCAAACCTTTGCGATACAAACGGGCGTGGTGTTGAGTCAGGCACCATAAATTAGACATTCGAGGCTCACACGGTGACGGACCGAGCCGGTGTCGTTGCAGGCCGGGACATCATTATGTCTTCGAGCGACAAAATACGATGCCCAACGCTGCGGAGGGATCATTATTGATAGCACTTTGACCGGAACCCGGTACGGTGCATGGTTTAAGCTTGATCAGCTTCTAGTTGATGCACCGTACGCTAAAAAGCACGATGCACTCTCGAGGGAATCATACAACGGTGCGTTGTGGTTAACATCGCTTAATGTACGCTTTTTGCATGTATTTCGTTTCAACAAACCGAACAGGGGGTGCTGTTCCAAAACTCATTTCAAAAGAAATAACCAAACCTTTCCGCATGTTTCGCACTTGCTTTCCGGTGGTGGCGTTGGATATATTCCCATATGAAAACGAAGTTCGCCCCGCTCACCGGAAGAAGGTGAATTTAGCACGGAAGCAGCTATGACAGTGGCGTCACTTATTTTCACGGACTCACGGACCGCGATCTGCAATCCCGACGAGGAAGTTTTTCCATTAAATTTTTCACCACAGCACTGCCTGCATTTTCCAGCAGATTATTCCGTAGCCAACACTCCTACTTGGGACGAGTGAGGCACAGTTCAAGACACATAGAAAAAATCCGAAAAAAAGGAAGAAACGAGAGGATCGTTAGAAACATAAGAATGAAAGCTCCACTCCGCTCTGGGCTGCTGCTAAATAATCGCGAAGGAAACTTTTAAGTGAAGTGCAGTAATTTATTGGAGTTGAAGAAACTTTAGAAAACAGGCTGAAAAGATATTAAATATTTGTCAGTTCATATCAGGCGGAAGTTGCGAAGCTGCAAGTGGAATGAGCAAGGTAATAAAATGGTAGAAAAAGGGAATGAATGTTTGCCAGCAGGGAAGCTGAAGTTGCTAGCGGGTTGGAACTGCCAAGTAATAAGTGCTGAGCACAGGAGGAAAAGAATATCGAACAAACAGTGACAGTTAATGATTCGGTGAGCGATGGTAGAATCACTTGAAGCTTATTTGAGTTTTTCTGCAGAGAATGGAATGAATTACTTTCTTTCACTACCTGTGGAAAGATGTCGATTAAAGTTGAGTATTTTTTTTAATAACACTTTTTAAAATAAAAATATAAAAACAAACACGCTTACATTCGCTCGAGGCGAACACCTAAATGTGCACAAATGCGTGTCGTGCAAAGTAATAATAATTTAGCAAATTAATGAGGTACGCCTAAGTCCGCATTTCATATGATTAATTGCTGTTCCTTTTTCTTGGGATTCTTTTGAATAGCACACTTTTGCTAGTTTTTCTTTCGCTTTCTATTTATTGTACGGAAACAGGACTACCACTCTATTTTCCGCATTCATCTAAATGCCGGCCCATTTCTCATCATGTACAGCTAGATTGCCTGGGCGCAAGCGAAGAGGTATATTTTTGCAACCCACCAATGATCTTCATGTCGCCCTTATGTTGCATTCATTCGACTGAATAACGACATCTTGGTTCCAGGGGGAGGTGTTTTAATTATGGAAGGTACTCGCTATTGCCACGGCTCGTATAGCATGAATACGGAAATGCGACAGCTTCGTTAGGCTGGGTTAAGTATGAAGAAGAAATGTGGCAGGCAGTTTTCTTTTCTACAATCGCTAATGGCCAACGAGATGTGACAACTTCATCCTTTCGTTTGTCATTCAATTGCAAAGAAATATGTACAGCTGCTCACCCACATATACATACACAGTTCAGATGATTACGTTTGTCTTTTGTCTACGAGTTTCGTTACAAAGTAAAATAATCTCTTTTCAGACATTTTGCACTAAAGTATGAAGCGTGAAATGAAAAACAAAATAAATTTAAAATTGCTTTGCTTACAGAATTCCTAGCGCAGGCTTCCATTGTACATACAATGCATCCTTTTCGCTGTAGTTGAATGTCAGAAAATAAAAGAACGAATAACAAATGAGCATGTTTTTCCTACGGCACCTGCTGGAAAATGCTTTGCAATATAAAAGAGTAAAATGTCGGAAATGTTCCCGCAGCAGCTAGTAACAACACGGGAGCCGCTGTTCCGAACATGAAAACATGTTCAAAAGTTAGCTGCAACGAGGACGAAAACATCGCTCCTAAAAAGTTTGCAACTGCACAACCCAATGCGAATGGAGGGGTTGATTTTCTTTTTTTTCCATTTCCGTTTTTACAAACAGGATCAGGAACGAATTTCGTCAACGACAAATTTGCAATGAACACAAGTTAAATGCATGTTGCTGGCAGTTTACCTGAGTTTGTTAAACCATAATTTAATTAAACATCATCGCTTTTGGCTTTGCTTGAACGAGTTATTAATGAGTTATGTACTGTACGATGGCTTTTAAGGTAAACCATTAACAATGCGGTGCAACAACGATCCTTTTTTCTCCTGTTCAGTCTTTTATTAACTTCTTTTGTTTCGAGCTGTTTTAAAATCGCAAGCAATTTTCTCTTAGTTTAAAATCCCATTGTTTTTTCACAATGTTTCCGTTCCACCTAATGGAAGCTCCATATTCTACTCAACCGGTTATGTTATAAATTTGAAAAACCCCAAAAAGAACCGCTTGTTCAAAAGAACCATCCCAGGCTGAAGCCAAACCAATGTAGAAGCTTGGTCGTGGTTGTTAATGCGAAATTTTCGGGATGATAAATGGCGTTGAGAAGGTTCCGATGCGAGTTGAATGTGTTGTTTTTCCTTTTGGTTTTTTTTGTTGTCGCTTGATTGTTACCAACCGACCGGACGGATCATTTAGAGTGCTTGGACCGGATTTTGCAGGGAGGCCTTTCAGCAGCGCGCCATAAATATTCAATCGCGCGGAAAAAGCGCCCCATCATCAGCATAAACCATTGTGCCGCGTTTCGATTTTAAGGACTTAGATAAGTAAGTTATCATAGAATTTAATGTATTGCTGCCGGTGGTCGGTTTAATCATCGCTGAGTTGTTGGTGGATGTTTTCCCTTTCTCCGAACACGGGTTCGAGCTTAGCGCCGAGTTAGGACCGCTGTGTAGCCCTATTTGCCAAACAAGCACACCAACACAAAAAAGATACTCAACCTTCGATCAAACCGTGATGGTGCTGCAAAAAGAAAAGAAAGCTGGTTCGGTGTTGTTAGTTTTATCATCAATTTTTACTACAGGCCAAAGGATTGGGGAGGATAGTGGACGGCCCATAAAGCATCACCCGGTGCCATGGTGAAAATAAAGGGCAGCTAGACGTTGGAATTCAATTTGCATAACAGCATCCTTGCCCTAGTTTTCCGGTGCCGGAACGAGGCTTCGGTTCCTTCGGTTGGTGGAAAGCGAGAAAAAACGGAACGATACGGAACGGAACAAATAATAAAATAGGCAGTCAAGAAATCTCCACCGGCATCGATCCGGTGGAAATGCTCTACGCTGCTTGCCAGAAATAGTGGGCGGCGTGCATTCGTGGGAAAGGCCCGTGGGGTGGAAAAGTCTATAACGTAAGTGTAAATAGCGCAGCACCTAGTTGGGCTGGGAAAATTCCGCCGGAAGTATCCGGCCACATTATGCCTGCCTTGCAATTTCTTCCTTCCGCTGTCAATTGCTTTCAATCAGCTTCTTGCGTACGCGGAGCTTTCGGTCGTTCGTTCGTTCGGAACCAATTGCCGATGTATGCCAAGGGAAGCGGAAGCGGCACTGAGTGAAAGTGCTTGCCTGTGTCACCCGATACCCAGCCCTTCCGGCAAACATGCTTCAAATGGTGCTATCTTTATCAGCTCGATAATGGTATCCGATTTTTGCGACATTCCACCAGCTCTAGCGAGTAGAACAACGAACGAAAAGGGAATGTTTTAGAAGTGGATTGATTTTACCATCGCCTCGGTAGAATGTCGGTAATTCAATCGGGCAGCCACTTTCAACTGTGGCGGTTTGTTTTTTGTTTTACTTGCGATGGCTCACATTCCCAGAAAATAAACCCTCTCTATTTGGGCTGCATAATGCCGAAAATAGCAGACATCTTACGCTTTCTTAAGTTTCGCAAACAGAGCAGTTAATCAAAAGGCGGTTGCCTTTCACTGTGAATCTCGTTTGATGTTTTCTCACGTTGGTTTACCTCACGTTGTTGAATGTTGTGCAATGTGTAGGTTCTTCAATTTAATTTTCAATGGTTTTACAGTGTTCAAAAGAAATATTTGCCCAATTTTGTTTTCTAAGAAACATTTTCTTTCTACTTAAACTTTTAAAAGTTCTTTATGAAATTCCAATAGCTATAGTTTTAATATTTATCACAAACACAAATAATGTTCTATTCATCTCTGTAGAGTGAACGTGGAAAAAAATAAATTTTTACTTTAGCATATTAAGGAATACATTTGAGCAACTGAATCTTGTGATTTTTCCTATCTACACTTTTATGTAATTTTACTAGAAGAAATTTTTATTGTACACGACAGTTTAAAATAATTTTTTTTCACCTTTAGTTCAATACCATATTGGGTATGTAATGGAATGAACTTTGCGATCGAAAATGTTTTATTTATGGCAAGAGTGCATTAATGCGTGTACGGGTCATCATACATAGAAAACAAAATGATTAAGAAGGCACTATCATGACTCTATCTCGAGAGGCTTCTAAGAACGCACCCACCCACATGGGAGGGCTATTAAAATAATTGCCCGGTGTTCAAGTGCCATTAAGGGAGATACCAAAATGAAATTACGTTACGATGAGTGATTGCAACAGTTCGTTCGTCCCCGCCACGCCAACCGGGTCGGTCATTATGCAGGGAGATGATTTTTATTGCAATTAATGTTACCAACGGGACACATTCGACACGCCGCCTTCGGTGGAAAAGCGGAGGAAAGGATGTAATTAAAAATCATTGTCCTTTATGTGCAGCCCCTTTGAAAAGGGATTTTACGGTGGATCGGTTTAATCGTACTCGGTTTTTTCGGCACCCAGCTCGGATTACGCCGCTCGCGTGTCGTCCCGCAAGCTCGATGGAACGTGCGTCAAGAAAATGGAAACCAGATCAAAGGCCGATTTGACGTTCGCGAAAAGCTGGCGAGTGAACCCGTGCGATCTTCAGCGCTGCGCCGGCGTTTCCTGGCGGTGGTTGTTTATTTGGGATTTTTCAAACCAGAAAGGGAAAGGGGAACCATGTATTTATAATGCCCTACCGTGCGTCGGGCAAAATTGGGCCCACCGCTTCCTAACGCGCTTAGCAGGTGATCCATCTCGTTGATGAACCCCAGCCGAGCATACATATTTTATCCGTTCATTTAAGAGATGAGTGACGTAAAATTTACATAAAGTAAATTGAAAAGGACATCAAAGTGAGCAGAAACGTCTCGCCATTGACGCAAGCCGGCGGCGGTGGCAACACGAACGAAAGCTTTCAGCTTTCTCGCTCGTAGTTGTGTGTGCGTTAGTGTGTGGCTCTTTTTAATGAATTAGAAACTTTCCATTATGCTCCTTTTGCCATCGATGTTAGTGCCACGAGTGATTGCGAAAGACGGTGAAGTAAAGCTGTGGCACGGTGAGTTTTACTGAAACTATAAATTATTATTCGGCACTTGCGACACGTCGATTGGAGTGCAGGGAGAATTTATTCCCATCGTTATTTTACTGACTCTCGTAAAATCATGCATCTTCAATCAACGTACCGCAGCTTACGTTAATGTGTGGTGGTTTACGGCGAGGCGCATTCTTCCACATTGCGATCCGTTGAAGCACTCGCCCTGAGTGAATCGCAAAGACGTTGAATCATTTATCATTTTCCGTGGATCTTGCGTGACTTCCTTTTATTTCGACAACCGCCTCATTTTTCCATCGTCCTTTAAAGAGCAATAAATCACCCACGATAATACGAATTCATTCGAGCTCGTTTCCTTCTGACCTTTTGTCAGTTAATCCGTCAGCGGAAGAGCGATGAATTGCTCTTTATGTTCGAGCTAATAACTTTAATTGATAACCTGTCAGGGGGAAAAATCTACAATCCCTCTTCAAAAGGATTCTCCCTCGACGCTGCCATTTCTCGGCTATTTTGAGCGATTAGTAACACAATTGGTTGTTTGGAATGTATATTTGTCACTTTGCCACATTTGCCACGGTGAGATGCTGTCACCGATTTTGAATGGTTTATTGGCATAACACGGTGAGGGATTTGATTTTTTTTCACCATGGCTAATCGTTTTCAACCGTCACGACTGTCTTGTCTTGAACCGGGAGCTTGTGTCAGCATTTTTAATTCATCCAAAACGCCAAAACACACCCCAGCGATAAGCAATAAAACCTAAATCCTTAATTAATGGCTTGAATTACCGAGCCTTCCGAGGAATACTGGGCGGAGGAGATAATTTCCAACGTCGTAAACGGCATTATCAATCACGTCCTAATCGGCTCTGTTTATGACCTTGTAAGGAAAGAGAAATGGGCAAGTGTTTAGGAAAGGTCCGGGTGAGCATACTTTGAAACGTTTTAGAAACATACAATATGGTGAATGTGGTGAAGAGGGGGATGTTTAAACGTTAAATATTGAAGTGATAATATGTGCATCACTGAAATAAGGCACCTCCACATGAAGTTACACAATTTGTGTGTGATAGATCAAACATTTTTTAAAAAATGGGCTCGATGTTGTAACATTTAAATTTTTCAAAATGGGGCCAACTTTAAGCCATAACCTTCCTTTCAAAACTGCACTTTACAACGCTATCTTTGTTGATGAGACTCAACGCAATCGAGCATGTGGTACTTCTTCTTTTTCTCTCTCCTCTCTCTCTCTGTTCTATTTATATCCACATGCAGCATGCTATCGATCAAAACATGCAATTACGGTTAACCGG
The DNA here is from genome assembly GCF_943734765.1 of Anopheles ziemanni. Classification (NCBI taxonomy): domain Eukaryota; kingdom Metazoa; phylum Arthropoda; class Insecta; order Diptera; family Culicidae; genus Anopheles; species Anopheles ziemanni. The sequence continues at coordinate 83,262,786 of NC_080705.1, forward strand.
AATTATGATATCAATTATGAACAGGCTAATCATGTTACCCCAAAAACCACACGTAATCACTGAGCGAGTGCTAAACCGCGGCAGTCTGGGTGAGTGGCGTAATGTGTGCTTATGTGTGTCATATATTAAATCAAGGAACGTAGTAAAACCACGCCTCCTATGGACTTTGTGGTTGCATACCGAATGGCTAGTGGAAAGTAGTGAAGTGACGTATTTAATTAAAAAATTAAATCACCTTGTTTGATTTAAGAAGATTAAAACAGTGGATTGGTGTTTTTCTATGGTAACATTATCCAACGGATGCGTATATTGTTGTTTTTAACATCGAAATGCCAGAGTATTTATAACCAAACATATAAATACATTTTATCATTGTTTTAAGACAACCCAAACGAAATGGTATTGTAAGTTTTACTATAAAAAAAGTGCGCAAACCTGGTTTTAACCGTACAAAATATTTAAGGAGGCACAAAACGTAGGATCATGCAAAGGACAATATGCTGGTTACCGTTTACTGAACAGGCTACTAAGAGTGAAACGGGAGATGATAAAGTTTTTGGCAGAATAATTTCTGAAACATGCCGTTACCCAAAACCGATGCACATTGACCGCATGAAGCAAAACCGAGCCATCTGTCAGCCATGACAAAATGAGCCGGATGGAGAAATTAGCTTACTTCCAGCACTTCACACCATCCGAGTAAACATTTTGCGATGGTAGACGGATGCAGACGGGATTAAAAATTTTGGCCCAAGTGTGGCTGAAACGAATGAGCCAGCAGTCAGCGAATGTTTCGTTTTACTGTTTGCATTTCTAAAAAACCCTTGCGAGAACCTAGAAGTACAACATGAGAGCTGAGATTGAGAGATCTGATGGTATTGGTGGAACTTGTGAAGCTGTATCGTTTGTTTTGCACGGTGAAAGGAATGTCAGAAGCGGTAGACAAAGGAAAGGGAATCAAATTTTCAAACTTAAAATCAACAAAAGCTTAAATTACTTTCAAAATTGGAATCCTCTGAAGGATATCCTTTTTGGGTCGCGGGATGAACTTCGGCAAAAGATGCTTCCCGAGCGTAGGTTTGGGTCAGAGTCTAGCCGAAACAATTATCGTAGATGAAAGATTTGAAATGGACGGGTAAGTAACATAATAAGCTATTTTAATAGTAAAAATAGGAAAACGGACGGTTGGTTGGTTTGCTCTTTAATTTCATATCTTTCATTTCCGAAGTTGCTTGCCACTCGCTGGCCTTGGCAACGAACCTATTTATAACGCCGACACCGGGGAAAATATTCGCAAACTAACAGAACCATTCTGGTGGAAAATGCGGCTTCCCTCCGAACACCGCACCGTTCCGGTGGAAACTTTGACATTAGGCGGTAATCCAATAGACTTCTTAATGCTGTAGAAGTTAACGCAAAATCCGGGGTGTTGTGTGTTTCATTTTTATTCGGTTTTTTACTTACGACGATATGCGCTCTCCTCCAAGGTACTGAAATGGAAATGGGCCCGGGGAAAGAAACAAAAAAAAGAAGGCAACAGAGAGAGTCAAATCTCATTTTTCAATTTCCTTTTCAATTTCCTTTTCAGTGTCTCAGCGTGGTGCAAGCATTTTGTCACTGTAGTCGGGTAGTTACTACGGACTGGCAGTACAATTTTTGTCGACCATCTCGACCGGTCGCTGCTTGTAGCTCAAATTTCTTCGAAGGATGGCGGGACATAATTTCGTAGATTAAATATTATGATATCCGGCCAGGTCAACAGAAATTATGAAATGTAAGATCCGTCCACGCCGCAGCTCTGATGTTGGACGTATTGGGCCTCGGGACGGGCGGATAATTCGCTCCTAATTATCTTTCTCGTCTTCGTTTGTGAAAAATCATCCTGTCAATAGCAGTTCTATTCGAAGGAATGGTTTAAGGTTTGAAATAATAATTTGTACACATACACCATATTTCTCTCTCTTCAAATTGAAGTATGTATAGAGAAGTAAAACATTATATTGAAGCCTTAATTCTTTGTTCAAACAAGCACAGGTATAATAAACGACCAGCTTGTTCCGGCAGGCGTTCGTCCCACCTGTACGGTACCGGGAATGACAATAAGTTGAGCAGAAATTGATTGACGGCCTAAAATGATAGGCCGCTGCCCACAGTTTTTCTTTCTCTTGTTCTTCTTTCAATGGATACCCGCACGTTCTCTGAATTCTTAATCGAGCGATACGCTTCCGGAGAAAGCGAAATTTACAAGCGGGAAAACCAAATTTCTAGGAAACCGAAGAACAAAAATGAAGTTGAGTGAAATGGAAAAAAATGAGTCGCCCGGAGTTTTACTTTGCCGCTTCAGTTTTTTGAACGTGCTCGAGAAAACTTGCTGCTTCAATGATTTTTAGTTGTTGGCAAGCAAGAACTTTACAACTGGAACAATTTTTTTTCCGTAAAAAAGAATAATTATTTGAAAAAAAAAAGATTAGTTTTTAAGCTACACTTTTCATCTGGCTTTTCAATATGTTTTGCAATCGTCTCTTGCAAATTGTGATACGTAACCTTGAGTTTTCCAAATCAATAAAGTTACACTTTGATTGCTTTATTCCAATGACTGCTTCAGCATAATGCTGATGTTTTTAGTACAATAATTCCCGTCACGCATTATCTATTTCCAGGGCTATGCACATGACCCGTTTTATGCTCGATAACTCTGAATGAATGTAAATTAAAATTATAAAAGACTGTGTTCGACGTACCAGTCCAAATGCCACGAGGATGGTAAAATCTTGATTTTTAAAACATGAACAACAATTAAATTCTACTGACTACTTTAGATTAAACCTATTTATTCTCAAACAAAGTATGTCTAGAGTATTTTTAATTATATCTCACCATATTTCAGATAATAGTGGATTGTTAAGTCACTTCAACCATAAGTAGGCTTGAGCTCTTGAAAAGAGGTTCTTGTAAACTCTTGAGGTAAAAGGGGCAACATATTTTTTATTTACTGAGACTGAGTAAAAACTGAATGAAAGAAGTGGTACGGTATTCTGCTCTCAACTGAAATTTCCCATTTTCCAAGGTTTTCATCTAGCAGTATCACCATTACGGTTTCTTAAATCCTTCCAAAAATACTGTGTCAACAAGTACACTCTTGTTTGGTCAAAGCTAGGAAAAAGATGCCTAGGATATTTGAGCTGATTCAGTGCCCACCTGGTTCCGGACATCCTTAACAATGTCATGACCGATGCGGGGCACACAAAAAAAGGTACTTTTTTGCCCATCCCACTCCTCCCCTCAAGATAAGCTTGGCTTCTTGTGACATAATCAGGTCTCGAGTTTCCTTAAGCTAGTCTCCGGCCCGTAACCGCGGGGCACAAGGACTCGCGTCGTACGAAATAGACTCGAGCTCAGTGTCCACCTTCTGCGAGGCCGTGTCTGAAGCAGCTGTCCACTTTGTCGCCTGCTTTCTCCCTCTCCTTCAGCCGTAGCACGGTTAAGAGCCGGCCTCGGTAAATCAACACTTTCCCCTGTACTGAAAAGTGGCCCCCGCTAGGAAAGCTCAAGCACGCAGCTAGCGAACACGCTGTCCTGCCGAGCAGCAAAATGGAAGATTCTCAAGTTAATCAAGTGGGCGAGCGCAAGAAGGATCAAGGGAGAAACGGCGGGTCCGTTTTGGGGCCGACACCAGCCAGTCCCGGTCTCGGTTATCTGTGCGCCGAAAAAGGTCCGCTCGCATGGTAGATTCCATGCATGTGTAATGAATACAAAATTGACGGATTTTGATCCACCCGAAATTTCTAATTTAGATTGCAGCAGCGTTTGTCGGGTTAGGCGTACCTTTTTCGGCCCCGCTCGTCGCTTGCTCGTCTCCGCTTCGGGGGATCGTCGGGCGGTCTTTCCGCCTCCTAAAATGCCTTTGTCAAGTGCACTGAGGGCGGACAAATTTGGCCCGCCCCCTCCCGCAACTATAGTATTTTATCCTCAAGCTGATGTGGGTTGCCGTTTCGCAAGAATCCCTCCACGTGGTGGATGGGGGTGGAATGTCGCCGTCCTCGACGTCGTCGTCGTAGATCCTTTTGTAGGATGGGGCGGGGCCGATTGTTGACCCAAATTCTGGTCCCTGGGTCCATTTCCTTTAGTCGGTTGCCCTTTTGCTGCCGCGGTACCGGTGCTTGGAAGAAACTTGGCTGCTTTGGTAGCCTCCGGGTCAAAGATCACCCGAATTGTCCGTACGCTTTCCACTCGGGCCAGAAACCCGGTGTCGTCTACCCTTAAAACGGGTTTCCGATGATGAGAATCGCTGGCCGCTCGATTTATGTAACATCTTCTCGCTCAAATAAATGCAAAGTGCGACTCCATTGGGGTGGGTGTTTTTCATTGTGTGCCGTGCTTGACATACAAACATGTAAGGGATATCTTGAAACAAAATAATAAACTTCAAGCCCCCGATAGCATGCACCACTCCCGCAGTAGATACGCTTTCGGTTTTCCAGTATTTATTGCACCCATGCTTTAGCTTACGTAAGATACCGTGTAGCCTTTGTGCAGCGCTCGGAAAGGATTGAAAATCCCTTCATCCATTATCCTTCACCTGCCCCGGGAAGACGGCGAGCGTATCGTACCGACCACGGTCGGTAGGCCTTTCGCCATCCGCGCGCCCTAGCAAATCCTTGCGAAATGGTGCTGCGTCATGAACCTTTCGGTACCCGGGAGTATGTGTTTCTGTTTGTGTGTGGCGTACAACGGCATCATCAGCAGCAGCCTGGGCAACAACTCAGGGCCTGCTTAGTGAACGGTGAGATAAGTTTTCCATTTGCTACTTCATCGCTTTTTTCCCTCCTCGCCCCAAAAGCCCTCATTGTGGGAGCGAGGATGGAATGGAAATAAAAATCTGCTCGCCTTACATCGTGCGCCCGGGTTGGGTTGTGCCCGTTTGTTTAGCACTTGCCGGGGACGATTGCTGTTAAGTAAGAACGGGGAAACGAAAAAAAACCTTTCATATGAACAAGGTAGCCAGGGAAATACAATGGATCTTGAGGAAAACTTTTAACCAACTGCCGTACGAAATTGCGGTGTTCAACAATGGCAATGCACAAAAGTGAAACTTATGCGTTTTTGTTTGATTAAGATTTGAACGATCATCAAAATGTGCTCGACGAACCAATGGCGCATAAAGTCAATAATTGAGTTCGGTGAAGGGGGGAAAACAATTCTAACCAAAGCTCACCCACCGGAAGGGAATTAGCTGGGAAAAACATCGCGTACGTGTGGATCGAATTTTCCCGATGATTTCCTGCGTCCAATGATGTTAAATTGAACCGATCAAACAACGGAAAATCGGTTTATGATACTCGAAGCATTACTCAGTTCTCTCACAGCCCCCTCTCCCGTCTTTCCCAGTATTCCTCCCTATGTCGCTTGGGCTTTGGTTCGAACAATCCTGTCAATTGACGGGAAACCATGACCCTTAGTCCTTTCGCACTGGAGCGTTTTGATTTTGCATTCGCTTGGATGAATTTGTTTCGAACCGTGCCTTGGACGGTGCGGCCGGGTAGGGCGAGGGAGGAAATGGGCTTGATTGGATGGCAGCAGGGCGGAACAATGTGTAGAAAGTAAACGGAAGCGATTCGAATTTGGATTCGATTTTTCACGTCGCAAGATTATTATGTTTTTACCTTCTTGCAATGACAGTGGAATGAAAACGCCCAGGCAGGTGATTGAAAAGCCAAATTGAAAATATTTCCCAGAAGTTGATACGGTTCTCTAACCGGATATGGCATTCATACTTTCTATGTATTTTAGAAAACCGTTCCATTTTTCCCACAGGCCATTCGAATCGAAATCATCAGCATCGCCACCTGTCAACATAATTTTCCCACCCAGTCGATAATAAGTACACCGGTTGCCAAACGAACTAGCAATTAATGGCCGACAAACAACCGATTGTGATGAATTGGCAACGTGTTTTTACACCGCACGCTCGACCAACCGCCGCCCGTCATCATTATGGGTTTGCAAATTATGCTGAATTAATCTGATTTGATCTCACACCGATAATGTGTTGTGCCGCGCGCGAATAAACAAGCGCCAATCAGTCGGTGAATCGATGAATTTTCATCTGATTGCGCGCTGGCTTTGTGTGAATGCCTAATTAGGCAAAAATAGTGCCAATGAACGGTAGCCGTATTATTATCATTCGTTTTTCCTCTGTTGGATTGATGGAATGAGGATTGGAATGAAATTTCAATAATCGTTCGATAAAATCCAATGGAAAATTGGTATGTGGCGAGTCTTTTCTTGGAGCAATGGAAACTTGTTGACAACCTTATATTTGCTGTTTAACTTACTACAATCGCTTGGGAATATACACACCACCTCAGTTTTTCTTTTATTTCCAAATTTAAATATTGTTGCACAATGATTCAGGCTTCATTTGCTTCTACGATATTATAATTTTTCCTGTGAAGAAGCGTTCCTACCGATTTCCCCCGAGGTATCATTTTCAGAACATGTTTTGTATACTTTCAAAACAAATAAAAGCATTAATGTGTTTTTCGCTATCAAAGCAAAAAAGCTTAAATGTCACACCAACGGACGGCTTTCCCTTTCTCTCGTTTCGCTTCAGCGTCAATAAATTCCCAAACCGAAAGAAAAAAAATTATCGTTTTCCGAATCTGTCTGCCACAAACATCGGCGGAGCGGAGAATGAGATTGTTTTAATATTTTACCATCTTGTTTTGGGCACACTTTGCAAAATTGATTCCCTTGGGCTTGTTACATTTTTGGAAAATAATGCCAGCTTCCAAGAAGCACCAGCCAATTGGGCGGCTTAATTTCTATTTCGTCGTTTACCACTGTCGTGTAGCCGGTTTGTGGTAGGTTTCACTTTGTAACCATATTGTTTGCAGCTAAAATAAGCATTGCCACACAATAACGGGATTTGGTTATACGATACCATGAAATGGGTTATCCATGAAATGGGAAAACACCATAGGGTGGCCCATTGTACATCGACTAACAAAGTACACCTACGACGCAATAAAATGTGGTTTCGAGTTTAATAGAATCATCGTTGCAATTGTCATTGAAGACTTATTTATGTTTTTTTAATAATGTTAAATTTCTGTTAAATATGTATATTTAATGAAACATTTCCGCGCATTTTCAAACATGTGAATGTTTTGATTTGTTATCTTGCTTGGAATAAACATTGGATACTAATCCTCTATGTCAACGATTGAATCAGAATGCAACAACCAAACCAAATAGATTTGGAAAGAATAAGTCATCCCAGTTCAAACGTGCTTCGCAAATTGTTCCCAACAGGCCAGGTGCGGTTTTTCCTAGCATTATTTATCCACAATCCATTCCATCCCATTTCCATCCGCAGTGCCGCACGGAACTGGGCACAGAACAAACGAACCAATACCTGCCACGAACCAAGACTTTGAGCTTTTTCTCTTTCATGTCGCGCAAACATTCTTTCACTTAAAACATGGCTCAAGGAGACAGGATAATGCATGATAAGCAGAACGATTGCCGCTAGCTTCTACACTTTTCACCCCCACCCGGCACTGGCATAAGTCCGCACGCCAAAATAGTCCGCTTCGCTCATCAATATTCATGCGGCGTCAGCCGACCGCCGGATGGCGGCAACGGAGCCAAACCGGCGTAGATAATGCGAATCGGTTCCTCGGGGATTGTTTTTCGCGCAACGGTCCAACAATGAGGGGGTCGATCACGTGGGTGAATCGAGCCAGGCGACACATTCTCCAGGGACTCTCGCTGTAATCACCTCCACCGGGGAGCGTAGGGCTCATTATTGAGTCCCTTGGAATGGTAAAACCCCGAAGAATCTTGATCGGTGGCAAACGCGTTCGGTGAGTGTCGGATACGAAACGGGAATGGGGGAAAAATGTGATTATCTTTTGCGTAATGCAATGCAATATTACGGTGTACGCATGAATGATTTTCCGCTGGGTTTGCTTTTACTCAATACTCATTTAAGGCGCTGTTGTTAACCCACCGTCAATTTATGCTCAACGATGTAATGAAAGCAATTAATTTCACCAGATGTAATTGGAGTAGAATCAATGATATTAAATGTCTTTTCTTACCCGAGCTTTAGGTTTCTTCCAAACCATGTCACGTTCAAATGCAGACTAGAATAATGTAATGAAGTAGCAAAAGAAAGCTTTTATTACACAGCAATAACCTGACGGGGGAACTAATTCTTTTTGTTTTGTTGGTTTTCTTATTAAATGATAATCATAATTGATGTTAAAATGCTTATGTAATACATTTTAGTGGTTGCTCAAAATACATAAGAGTAAAGTCTTGCTAAGGAATACGAAAATTTACAACTGATAGCTATTTAACAAGTGTGCACTTAACAACCAGTCTGAATCTATTGTCAAGCACTTGTTCGGCAATTGGAAAGAATTTTCAAACGATAATCGTATAATATTCCTCCAAATGCGCTTCACAAATTAATATACAATCCCAGTAAAGCTTCGCGGTAATAAAGGTAGCACTCGAACCGGTTTCGTTCTGCACAGAAGCTGCGGATGCGGTATGAGGCATTGCGGTGAAACAAATTGTCTGTTGCGAAGAAGAAAAGGCAAAAAACTAGAATGAGGAATTGTTGGTGCGGATTTTTTACAGCTCCTCGTTTGCATACGAAGTAATTAACTTTCATCGCACATAAAATGGCGCTGGCTTTGATCAACATGGCGAGCACCCAGTCGCTCTCCGGCCCTCCCCCTGGGACGGGGCGGGGGCGTATGCCATCGAGCTGGTGCTGTTGCGATGCTGCGATAGTAAAATTTCACTAGACAGCTTAATCCGTCGCAACTGCAAACAGATATACCGTGGGAGTGCTCGGAAAATAAATTTTTCCACCGATTTCCTTTCAAGCCATTTCCCGCCCAATGCCGGTCGGGCTCGGGCAAACCAGCGGAATAATTAAAAAAGGATTGAAGCATTTTAAAATATTGAGCAATGTTCTGGAATTAAATTAATTATTGCTCGGCGTGTTTGAATGAAACTGTGGACGTTTGTTTTGAACGATGAAATTGTGAGCTGTTTAAAAACGAATTCGGTTGTAAGCATATTTAACAGTTTTAATGTTATTTTAAAGCTTGCAAATGAAATCTGCCATTGATATAACAGTTTGGTTAACGAATTTAAAATTATTTCAAACTCTCCCATGGCAAATAGTGAATTAGCCACAAGATAAACAAATGGAAAATCAAATTAATGAAATGTATTTGTATTTTGAAATTGAATGTTTACACTACAAACGCTAACAAGTACTTATTTGTTTCACATTCACTTTACCGTACAATCCAACCCACAAGGAAAAATAAAACCAAAGGAATCTCAACCCTAACCCCATGCTTCATTGGGTATATGACCCACGACCCTTTTTGAGTTTCTTTACGCAACCGCAGCGCACGTCGAGCTGTGCAAATGTTTTCAATCCCGTCTCCCTGACGGTTTAAAACTTTTCAAATTATTGTACAACCCCACCGTGTCACTGAATGTATCGGAAAGGTTCGGAACCGGTCCGGATGCGGAGCGATACGCAACGAAACTTTGCGGTCTCGGCTTTGGGAACTTGTTACCATCGATAGGCAGATTAAGACACTATGCGAAAACTTTACTACCCACCGAAATCCGACCGCTTGATTCGGTGGCATGTGGAATACGGGCCCGTGTATGTAGTGGGCGCTCAAATTATACAACCTAATTTACCTTTAATGATGAACCCGTGAAAGTTTACATAATCACAGGGCGTTTGGAAATTTGCTTTATAGCCAGGGGTTTTTTATAAAATTTTGCTGAATAGTTTCGCTCATGGAATGTGCACCGTGGTAGAGTAGAAACACGATTTGTCAGCAAATTAGTTGCCCAACATCAGCGATCGATCATGAAATTCAACACCGCAGATACTTTGTGAATCCGCTACGCAAAAGGCTCTATGGCTGTGCACGTCTAAAACCATACAAAGCCTGAAGGTAGGTTTAACCTAACACAATGGCAGTTAAATGTGTAGGTTAATGCGCTGCAATTGACTTCTGGGTTGACTTCTGCAAACTCTGTCATTACCCAACTCAGGTCGTTTTATTATCTCTCTAAATGGCCCTTTCGGTTTTCTTGATGCTGTCGTCTGATATACTTCACAAATCTGGCAGCAAATGTAAATCGCATGAAGGAGTCTTGCGAAAATATTTAAAATATATATTTTTAATGTGTTCAAGCGAATTTACGTCTATATCTTGTGATATAAAATGTTATTTCGTTACATTGATTTGTAAAGTAGGTAGATGTTTAGAAACGAAAATCTGGTAAATTTTCGTTTTACTCTTCAAGGTATCTATCACAGATGTGTTGGGAATCGGTAAATAACGCTGGGTAGATAAGGATCATCTCAATTTACTTTCCGCCTATCATCCAAGGCAAACATAAACAAACCGCTTCGGGAACAGTCAACATTCTCTACTGGTGAAAGAAACGCGGAATCTAAATGCTGTGTTGCAGAGTAAAACTAAGGTGAAAGGTTATTACAAGAAAGAGGGAAAATTAATCTCGGAGACTTAAACATTGATCTACAAGTATGAAATAAGTTTGTTTATAGTTAATTATTTTGAAATACTGTGTATACAATATTGAAAACAGACTTTGAACAATGTAGAAATAAAACAAAGCATTTTAAATTCAGTGATTTAACATCTGACACCAGAAGATACAACAAGGAAGGCACGTTTGATCATGCCCAACCCGATAATTTAAACTGACCCACCATAACTATGCCAGCATGTGAGTTGCCTGACCTGTGCGTCGTCTCCTGTATGGGTTTTTGCCAGCAGACCGAACTATAGTTGGTCACATGTGGCGTTAATTTATGCAACCAACATATGTTGCCCGACCGGCTAGAGATATTCTTTTCACGAAAGCTTTAACATCTAATCCAAATTTGATATAGGATGCCTTGTCTCGTCTACTGCTCTGGGATGGCGAAATTTAAACGGACAGTTCCGTAGAACAGTTGAGCCATCGACAATCAAATATTTATTCATTTTTAAAACTGATTTCTTTGTATTGTAACTCCACATGCAACAAAACTATGTCAGTTAAGACGTTGACTGTGAAGCGATTTTAGAACATTTATTTAGTAGAATCATATCAGATTAAATTAGTTTATAAAACAAATACCAGTATCAAATAGACTAAGCTCTCCTAAGGCTAATTTTGAACAACTATTTCAGCCTATCACTATATTATTGCAATACTATACGTGTTTTGTGTCAAGTTTCGAATTGCTTTTCGCCCACTATGTTGCAGGGTCATTGGCAGTCAAAGTCCATTAGCCCATTATTGCATCGATAATGGAGGCGCATGGTGGTTTTCGCCATAGACAATTTCAAACGGATGGGGTGGGTTTGGAATATGTTTGAAAAGTGTACAATAACTTGGTATACATTTTTTTGAAAAAGTTTAGGCCAACGCTTCCTGTAAATCTAACATGCGATAAGTATGGACGTTAACATTATGATGAAATATATGCTTATTTTCATACAAACAAAAATATCTATTTATGACGCTTCAGCAAACTTTCTTTGTTACCCTAGGATAATTGTCCGAATCTTGTTCCAAACACATTGGGTAAATAATTGCTCAATATCATCCAGAACCACACTCGTATTGATCAATAATCCACATCGACAGTTGTCGTGCTTAACTTATACCCCGATATCGAAGTGTTTTCCTGATATCGAGTGACAACGTCTTTGTGCCGATTGAATGAGCCGGTGACCACTGCTATCTCGGCTGGCTCCGACACGAGTCCTCTTACGCACACCCTGCGGGAAGCAATGAATCAAACATACCCTCAAGCTATCAACGGGAAACCATTGCTTACCACCCACCTGATCAGACGTCGTGCGCCCGCTGGGTTCGAGGGTCATGCATGGGCAAGCATTAAACCGGGCCGGATGCAACCACCAAATCAGGGCAAATTAATTGCTAGCCTAAGATGTTTGAAAGCCCCCGCCTTATTGGGCCTCAAGTGGCATGAACACTGATTGATGGTCGTAGGAAGTCGTCAGCAATAAATTGACCCGGTGGCACGTTCAATAGCCTTTCAGAACGGGCTTAATTGTTTTCTGTCAGGTAATGCCAAAGGTTATCCACTGACGCTAAATAGGCGGAGTAGGGTTCAATAGATGAACCTATGCTGTACATTTATGCTATTGTTTAAATATCAAATTCAGTTGAAAATCGTATGCATTTCATCTTATTACATTGCAAACTTTGCAATTCAATTATATTGTTTAATTATTATTCATATTATTAAACATAATAAATTATCAATTGTCATTGTGAGGTATTTTCTTCGTTTTGCAAGTAGCATTTCCCGTCCAGATTTTAGCCTCGAAAAAATACATTGCAATTTATCACCTCGAAACTACTTTCAACATCTAGCCCGATTCCCCGGTCCAGGCGTTTCACCGCACGAATGGAAAAGCAAACAACTTCCAGCGGTCGCTGGGAAAAGCCAAAACGGGATGTTTACCTTCGCCGCCACCGAGCATCCAACATTTCTGATTGCTTTAGGGTAACGCTGCAAAACAACCCAACTTTTCCACTGTTATGATTACTGGCTGGCTCCGTAGCGAAACACCCGGGAGGTATTTTACTACGGACCGCGATCTGCCGCTCCATGGTACCGGTTGCTTTAAATTAGTCAAACCGGAGCCGGGTCGGTCCGGTGAGTAATATTTTCAAGCTCAGTTTCACGGTTGATGGAACCCTTTTTAGATTTGTTTTGGTTATGTCGAAAATTGTGTATTGATTGAAAAATAGTTCATCATCATCATAACGAAGAACAAAGTCTAAAGAAGGTATGATGTTAGTTTTATTAGTTAAGATATAAGCTATAAGTTACACGAAAATGCAGACGTGTTAATTTACGGTCTATGTATGTTTGATATATATTTATATATTAAGAGTCTTTGACTTGTGTACTCACAATCCCGTTTGTGGAATTTCACAAAACTATTTGATTTTGCTGCTACCTATATGAGGCACACACTGATTTTCATTTTTCAAATGCGCATCAGAACAACAGATAACACATGGCTAGTTTCCGCTGTAAGATATTAATTACCTTCAAGAAGCAACCTTTACGATGTTGCTTGATCGACAGAGGAAGGGAGTCATTTATACATGATATAACCATATGTCCAAAACCCTTTTTGTTGTGTTTTTAGTTTATTTATTAAAAATAACAACTTTTTCTAATCATTTCGATGTTTGATACAAACACTTTTTGAAGGAAAAAGTTTGATGTATTGGTTCTTATTGATTTTCCCTCCGCTGGATAAGTGGCAGGTTTCCCAGTATCTTCATACATAAGACATTGTTTAATCACGGTCCGTACCACTCATCTCGATTGACGTGCTCATCGCTGATCGTTTGACGTCCGTTGAAAGGCCCCCCGGGCAATTAAACGGTCCATGCTCGGGCCTGGGATATGGCAAATTTTCCCTGAATCGACTTTACGTGCACGGTATAAATTTCCCCCGGCATTGTGTATCCACGGTCAGTGCGTAGGTAGGCCGAGCGGTACGAGCAGCAACATGCTACCCGACGGCAGCGTTGACTTTTTCCGCGTCCAATCCATCTGCCTCGCAGCCATCGGCATTTCCCGGAATGAGACGCGCCTCGACCGGGTCCTGTTCGGGTTCAGCTTTTTCTCCGTGCTGTTCATGAAGCTGGGCACGGTCCTGTTCGCAGCGAGCCACATCGAAGAAATAATGCTGCTGTGCGACTGTCTGGGGCCAACGTTCACCGCCTACCTGGGCCTGGTGCGCCAGTACAACCTGCGGCGTCATCGAAGCGAGCTGTGGGCCATCGTGGACGAATTTTCCGCCCTTAAGTGCTCGCTAGCCCCGGCCGAAGAGCGCATCGTGCAGCGGTACAACCGGTTCGACCGGTTCCTGGCGTGGGCCTACCTGATTTCGGCCATGTCCACCGGAGTGCTGTTCGTCTGTGCCGCCCTCGTCCGGGTCGCCGTCTCCGAGCGCTCGGAATGGAAGCTTCCGCTGCTGATGGCGTAAGAGCCCTGGCTGAGTAGCCCTTCGTTTTTCCGCATTTGAATCGCGTTTTACCATTCCCGTTTCCAGCTTCCCGTTCGATACGACCCACCCGGTGACCTTCACGGTGCTGTTCGTGTGGTGCAGCATCGCCATCGTCTGGGTGGTGCTGGACTGCGTGGCTTGCGATGCCACGTTCGGGACGTTCTCCTCCTGTCTGGTGGCGCACTTTGTCATCACCCAGCGTCGCTTCGAGCGGATCCGTTTCGACGACGCACCACACGCGCCCCTGGGGGCGCTCATCGAGTACCACAAGCACATACTGAACATCGCCGACCGGGTGATTGACGCGTACCGGAATGTCATCCTCAACCAGCTGCTCATCTCCTCCGTGCTGTTGTGCATGCTCGGCTTCCAGCTCGTCCTCTCGGCCGGCTCGGGCTTGGTGATCGTCTACGTGGCGTACGGGACCGCCATCGTCATTCAGGTGACCTACTACTGTTACTACGGCTCGCAGCTTTACCACGAGGTAACGCACGGAACGGACCATTATCGGGTCGTTACTTTTCTTGTCGCTATCCACCGCCCCACCGTTAACATTTTCTTGGCCACCTGCCCCTTTTTTATTGCCCACAAAAAAACAACCCCCTCTCAAGAGCACTCAGGTGCACGACGCCGTTTTCCAAAGCAACTGGTACGAGGCGGACGTGCGCACCCAAAAGCTGCTGATAAACTGCATGATGCGAGCCCGGAAGGCGGTGAACGCCCAGTCCGGATTTGTCCAGGCGTCCCTGCCGACGCTGAGGGCGGTAAGATACTTTTGCAGGACCTTCGCCTTCGTATATCTAATTCCGCATCGTTTCCGTTTTCTCCGCAGATTCTCAACTCCGCCGGTTCGTATGTGGCCCTGTTAATGTCCTTGACGGAGTAACACAAACGCGAGCGGGGAAGAGCGTTGCCAGGGATATATTTTATGGAAACCACACCCTGGCCATTTACTCCATAAAAAAAGGGAAAATGAGTGCTTGAAAGGATACGGTCATAGAATGTAGCATTTCATGCAATCGCTTGGCACTATGTAGAGCGTACATTGGCCCAAAACAATGGCATTACTTTCACAAGCACATGTTAGTTGAAGAAGATAAGAAAATGGCACAAATTAACACTGATTTGATATGTGCACGAAAATAGTGTTGATTTCATGAAATATATTGACTTTACTTTTGAAGGTTAAGCTGGTACGCTGAGATTTTTTTATACCTTTCACATAAATCTACAATATATTTCGATTTTATCATCCAGTTTAATTTATCTACGTTCTATTTAATTAATTAATAATAATTTTAACATTAAATTTTTCTGTCACAATGTTCACAATGTTAAAAGTTACTTTGAATTTGAATTGATGTATTAAAATAATGCAATATTAGTGGAAGAACATTGGAACGGTTTCGCTTTTCCATTGCAATCATCTCGACCCGATTTTATTTTAGCGTCCTGCATCACCTCACCCAAGCTTGAGCCCTGGATTGTTGCCAATTTTCTTCCAAACCCCTGCGCACCCGTACTTTGTACCTAAGGACGGTAAAAGCAGGGCAAGTGAAAAAAAAGAACTGTCCGGTATTTACAAGTCTTTGTTCCACCCATTGTTGGTTGTATTGTCGGGTGGACGGGTTCGCTTCTTACCGTGGGAACTGGAGTCCGATTACTGTTTTGCCGTGTGTCATGCGGAGGAATTATGCAAAATACATACCTTGAGCTGTAACAAAGCTAAAAACCTGATAGGATGGGTCTGCCGTTGGGAAGGCACGTTGTGCGAGCAAACCGAAAAGTACACGAGTGGTAATTTGATAAACCCTAAAAGGTCAATTGAGGGATGAAAGGCAAATGTTCGTCCCACATTCGTCACGACAGCGGTATGCGAAGGGAAGCGTCGTAGGACGATTGCATAACATTGTGCCACTGGGAAAGTGTTGTTTATGTGGAAATGATGAGTTCTTTGGCGTATTTGGACTTTCAATTTAAAAGCTTTGGTTTGTATATATTTTCCTTTCATAAAGCTATATAAACCAATTCGTTCCATTCCAACATTCGTTGCTTTAGATGAATATATTTTATTCAAATTGATTAAATATGATAGAATTCAAAATTCTTTGTATTCGTTTATAGAAATCAGCAGTTGGTATTCTCCGTTACATTCCGGAAACGTCCGTATTTAACTTCATGTCCGTTCACAATGTTGGTTAATCGAACCTGAACCTCTAACATAGCCATGTTGGATTTAAGTTTCAAGAAATCTTTCAAAAAGTTTGCTTGCGTGAGAGGTTTTTTATACCAACTCAATTGACTTTCGCTACAATTACAATTAATTCTTGAAGTAGTTTCTATCACTAAATGGTTGGTTTACATTTTTAATGAGTTTCTTTCTGGACATTGTGTGGGATGTATTGTTTTATGCAATCAATTTTGTATCATCTTTCAACTCTGAAAATTTTCTAGGAAACACTATACTAGCTACATTCTAAAAACCAATAAGCAGTCGGCCGTGTATAGCTTTAGATGAGAAATATACCATTTATTCATATTTACGATGCTTATACGATGCTAGTAATGTTACACTTTGCATGGTAAGAATGAGATATAAGATCTTGTTTTCTAGGTGAAATTTATCATGGTTCTGTTGCAAAACAAACCTTTGTACCTTATGTACAAATATGTGTCACACACATGCATTATCCTTTATGGTTGTGGGCCCAAGCGGTAGTTATGGTTGCAGTAGCCTATCTTGTCCTCTGTATAGTTCATGAAACCATGTTTGATTTCCATGTCCATACGGGTCTGGGGAAGAATTATGAAAATTTTAATATCTTTAGGACGTGGTTTTTTGCAGATATTTATCAAACATTGCGACTACTTAGGCACAATCCATTTACGATTATTATGGGGAATTGTTTGTATAAAATTTAAAAAATATTCATTGGCACAACAACGCTATGGGAACGAGGTTTTGAAATGCAAGACCATGGGAACGAGGCATCTTGCAAGACTGCGCCTGCAAAAAAAAAACTAGATGGATCTAGAACTAGAACTTCGAGTGGTTTGCGTAGGTGGTTTATTGAAAGGTCATGGAATTTTAATAGATAGTGGATGGTTTATCTGAATTGTTCTACTAAGAAAATCTCTGCAATCTTTGATTGTATTGTGGCTATTGAATTAATTAACATTTAAGTACTTTTCAATAAGTCTGTAGGATATTTCCTACCGTACAATTTTAGAGTTATATACAAAACGAAAATAATTATATCCCTATTTTAGGTTAACCTAAAACCGAAAGCTGGCCACTGTTATTCGTGTGGTTGAGAGAAGATCTTTTCCTCATATTGATTGTAAATGCAAAGGCTCGGATTTTTCACAGGTTTTCTTTCATAATGCGTACATAACCCAAGCCACATTGTTTGCTCTTGATCAAAACGTTTTATTCAAAATGATTAAATATGATTCAAAATTCGTGTTCCTTTGTAAAAATCAGCAGTCGGTATTCTCTGTTAGGTTCCAGGCGTTCGTGTCGTTGCTTAAGTTCTGGCAATCACGGTGTTGGTGAAGCGAACCTGCACCTGAGTCATCGCCATGTTGGAGTTGGGGCGCAGGAAATCACCCAGGGTTCTGACGGCGGTCGGCATACGGCGATCGAACGGATAGCCCATCGGACGGCGATCCGGGTACAGCTGATCGCGCAGACCGCAGAATGAGTGCGAGTCATTGCAGTTGACGTTCCTAAGGGAAGAGATTCGATTTGGTTAGAGGCCGCTCCTACAAACAGCAGGAAAACATAACCACTCGCAACAATACTTACTCATCGAACTCCTGGTTGACCGTATCGTCGGCGTAGTTGGAAATCATTGCGAACAGATCGAACTGCATGCCCTCCGGAGCACCCTTCGGGATCAGCAGATGATGCGGCCAGCCGCAGTTGCAGAAGCGGAACATTTCCGTCTCCGGAACGTTGTTGTTCGACGCGGACACGTTGCGGAACGTGCGCTCGTATGGAATGGTGACGCTCGATTGCTCCGAACGGCGCACGATGTTGTTCACACCCGGGTTCACTGTCAGAAGAGTGTTGGAAAACAGTTTGTTTAATGCTTGGCTAATTTGTGAATTTGTTTTCTTGAA
Organism: Anopheles ziemanni; assembly: GCF_943734765.1. NCBI lineage: Eukaryota > Metazoa > Arthropoda > Insecta > Diptera > Culicidae > Anopheles > Anopheles ziemanni. Next base: position 83,281,043 of record NC_080705.1, read on the forward strand.
TTTCCCATTGAGTATCCAGTTATCTAGCAAGTAAAGAGTGTCTCCAAAGGTACTAATACTTACAGTTGACATTGAATTTGTCCAGCTCAACCATCAGCAGACGCTGCTCCTCCATCGTCAACGTAGTGTTGCGTTCGTCCACCTTCGGGCCGATGAAGATGCGGCACGTTCCACGGCGGGCAGCTCCGGAGGTGTTGTTCACCGCCAGGCGGAAGGTGAACGGTGCGTGCTGCAGATGGGTGAACGAGGCGAACACGTTTCCTTGCGGTCCGAAGTCGAGTCCGGTGGCCAAATCGACCTGGGTGCGCTGCCAGTAGGTGAGCAGCACGTTGGCCGGAGCGTTGGCACGGTTCAGCTGAACGCCGACCGACTGGATCTGGATGCCGTTGTATCCGAGCTGGTTCTCGTTGTACGGCTGCAGGGTACGCTTGTAACGGTGGAACATGTTGTCCACCTGCGCGTGCAGACGGTAAAAGGTAGGATCGCGCATGGCCGTCTGGAACTCGCCCACCACACCGTATCCCTCCAAGAAGCGGTTGTCCGGATCGTGGCTGTACGCGATGATGTTGTGCAAGTTGCCGTGATAGTTGCCGTAGAACGTGCTGTTCACCGACAGTGCTGACGGTTCCATGATGTTGCCCAGCACGTCGATGCCGGTCCTTTCGTCGAGTGGAACGCGGTTGCCACCGGGCTGGAAAAGGCAAGCGGCGAAATCAATGGAAACGAAGGAAACTACTCCAAAGGTATTCGCAAGGGACGGTTTTACTTACAGCTACAACGTATCCACCATCAATACTCTCCGCAATGCGGGCCTCAACGCGCTCCAGATCGCTGATGGTAAAGTTGACACCATCATCGACACGGTTGATATCCTAAAAATACCCAATAGAAGTAGATAGAGTCTCAGCTGTCGCTATCGACGACTTCTACCTACCCTCAAGACGGTGTTCTGCGGACGCGGTGGGAAAGCACGGTTGTTCAAGCTACGAATAATCTTGGGGAAGTATCCCTCGGCCAGAGGCTCACGCAGATTGGTCAGTGGGCGCACACGGGCGAGGCGGTTGCAGAAACGCTCCACGTTGTAGCGAGCGATCAGCTGCTGGTGCATGTAGTAGAACAGCTCTCCACGACGATCCTTGTTGACGACACGGTCGGGACCCTCACCCGGGTACACCAGATGCCAGTGCCAGTGGTGGAGATTCACACCGATGTCCTCCCGGAAGTACGCCAACCGTTGCTCATCCTCGCGATCCGATGCGGTATAGTTGAGCGGGATGTCAATAACCATCTGAGAATGCAATCATCATGGCGTAAGTAATTAAATGTAAATGGATCATAGGCTGAAGAATTCATACCCGGTTCTCAGCCTGAACGATCGATCCCTCTTCACGGAGCTTCGGGAAAACGGTTGGATCGACGAACGAGTCGGGGAACAGCTCCAGGAACGAGGGAACGTTCAGATCATTCGTATCCGGACGATGCTGGATAGCGACGGACAGCGCGTACTGGAATAGAATCGGGTTAAGCCGATCGCGGGAGTACGCCGCCACACTCATCAGCGTGTCAACATCGGGCTGGCTCAGGTACAGGTTGATGAGATCGCCGGCGATCTGACGGTGCTTCGGGTTGAACAGCGAGAAGCCTCCGCGACGGGGCACGGCCTCGGCGAACGAGATGCTTGGTGGGGCGACGCTGCGCACCGGAATGCGCGTCTCGGCGTCGTTTCCAAAGCGGCTCTGCAGCGAGGCTCCGATCGGGCGGTACCGGTCGGTGAGGAAGTTCTCCGGCAGGTCGACCACGGTCTTGCCATCGTCCTTCGGGTAGAACGTGGGTTCCAGGGGGCGCTGAAGCAGGGCAAGAAGCTTCCTGTTGTCGGCCATCGTTGTGTACTGGGCGTAGAATGGAGAACTTTGCTCACTTGCACTCGGAAGTAGACTCGCTTGCTTGTTCGAAGGACCGTGTCCAACTGATGAAGATGGTGACCAATGCATCCAGTTTTTATACCCATCGGGACTTAGCTGCAGTCAAACCGCAAACACCCCAAATTTGACGATAATTTAGATGTTGAAATAGTCGGGGCGAAAACCGCAAAATAGCACGATAAATTTTAGGCCACCGTGGGACGGATTTAGGGTCTCGTTGTCAAGATCAACTTCTTTGTCTTTCTATGCGTATCAATCTAGCACCACAACATAATTGGTTCGTAACAACGGTCCAGAACAGTGTGCGGGATTGTCAGTAAACCAGATGAATCCGCTTCGACATCTGTTGTCATCCCTTTTGCTGATAGAGCTTGAGATTTTTTTAGTAATCACAGTCAAATATGTTTCTTCATTCTTCTTCTTCGTGGTGTAACGACTTCTTGGTCATGCCTGTCCGTTAACGGCTTACAAGACTTTTTTCCCTTAGTGTACGTGGATAGTCAGTCTTCTCGTACGGGGGAGAGTCCGGTCACGGATGAGATAATGTTTCTTCATTACCATATTTAAATCTTGATTTTTTTCAGAAACCCTTCATTAAACGTACAATTTAAAAAAATCTACCTTCGACAGAATCGATAGTACTGCCATAAAACATTTTATTGTCCAATTGTTCTGACTAACAGGGTTTTGTTATGACACGTACAATTTTCTACGAGAAACCAATAAATTTGGCGGAGACCCTACAGCAACAGCAACAAATCTTTGAAATCGGTTTGGATACAATTGCGCCAGGACGTTAGGAGTTTTTTTTCGAAATTTTACAGTTTAGTTATTCAAACTTTGGTTTAAAATTTCTTCAGTTTTGTAAAACAGCGCGTTTATACAATTTTTAGTAGATATCTTATCTTTTCAAGAACATTTTGGACGGAGCGAAACATTCGAAACAAAGAGCTTCATTCCTAAAGTTTTGTTGAGATATTCCAATACGCTGAATTAGAGTTAGATTAAAGCTAAATAACATAACTAAACCATGCCTTGTGGTCGCAATCTCATTTACATGTTTCTTGAAGCCATCAATAGTTATTGAGCAATCAATAAATATTTAGCTGGAATATTAATTCATCATATCTTACCCCAACTGCATAAATATTTGAGAAAATTCAATTAGGGAGTAATTGCTCTTAGTAAGTAGGTTGTTTACAATATAATGTTCAGCAGTTTGTTTTAATTTTTAAAAATTTTAAAATACATAATTATAATAACGATACAGATGAGTATGATTTACATACATATAAAAATAACTTATTTCTTTGAAATAAAAACAAAAGAATTACTATTTTACCATGTGTAGTTTTTTATACTTAAAATTCTTTCATGTGTGGAAGATTCAACTAAATAGAACCCCCAATACAATACCCAAATAGAATTTCAAAGGTAATGCAAAATAATCTTTTATTGCCAAATCCAGTCATCATTAGTTAATGCGTCTGTAAACCTGTTTCCTACAACGTCGGACGATCTATAACAGTGTTCATGAAGCGTACGGTCACCGTAGTCAGACGCATATTCCGATACGGTGCCACAAAATCACCCATGGATTGCACCGTGCTCGAGACTTTCCTGTCGAACGGGAAGCCCATCGGACGGCGGCTTGGATACACGCGGTCCCGCAAACCACAGAACGAGTAAGAATCGTCACATCCAACGGTTCTAGTACGAGAGATAAAGAGAGAAAGAGAGGGAAGAGAAAAGAGAATAAAGAATTAAATTTATCATAGAAACAATTCCGCTGCCAGCTGGACCGTTTGCCCCGTCGCCATCATCACCATCATCCCCATACATACTCGTCGTATGTAACGTTCGCGTTATCATCTTCGAAGCGGGACACCATGGCGAATAGATCGTACTGGACGCCGTTCTCGTTCCCCTTCGGCAGTAGCATATGTGCCGGCCAACCGCAACCACAGAATCGCGCCTGCACATTGCCCGCGGTCGTTGGCGCCACATTCTGAAACATTCGGTCGTACGGAATCGTCACGTTGGAAGCGTCCGACCGTCGGACGATGGTGTTCGTACCGGGCCGCACTGGAAGCAAAAGGAATCCGGATTAGTGTGTGGGTGTGCGATGTCGTGGCCAGTGGCAAAACCGACAGGTCACTTGGAAACTATCCAGCTCGATCGCCAGCAGACGACGCTCTTCGAACGTCAGCGAACGGCCCTGATGGTCCACCCTCGGGAGCAGGAACAAGCGAACCGTGTCCCGCCGGCCTGCGATGGCCGAGTTGGTGAGGACCAGTCGGAACGTGAACGGGGCGTGCTGAAGATGGGTGAAGGTCACAATGGCGTTTCCACCCGGACCAAAGTCAAGTCCTGCCCCGAGGTCCACCTGGGAACGCTCCAAGAACGTGACCAGCGTGTTGATCGCGCCTCCCGTACTGTCGAGTTGTGTTTCCAGTGTTTGCAGAGTGATGAAAGAGTTGGACAGTTCGGCCGCCCGGTACGGAGTCAACCGCGCCTTGTGGCGCTGGAACAGATCGTCAACGAACTTGTGCCACATGTAGAATACGGGATCGCGCACGGCCGTTTCCAGTCCTCCGACGACACCGTAGCTTTCCAGGTACGTCCCGCGCGGATCGTGGATGTAGGCAAGCAGTGTGTGGCCAGAGTTGTGTATGTCTCCGTAGAGGTTGCGATTGATTGAGAGGGCCGATCGTTCGACCAGATTGACCAGGATTTCAATACCCGTTGGATTGTCCAATAGTACGCTTACTCCATCACTCTGAAACGAAGCGAAAAGTAATAATCATTCCTATCTTATTCACCTAACAGATAATGAACCAATGGCTCATGCTTACTCCTACGACAGTTCCGGCGTCAATTGCTGCCATCACTTGGGAGATCCAAGACTCCATGTTCGTGATGGTAACGTTTAGTCGATCGTTCGGTCTCACCACGTCACTGACCGTCATGTTGGGGTAACGAGGCGGAAACGTACGGTTGTTGGAGCTGCGCAGCAGCTTTGAATAGTATGGAACGCGGATCGGATTTCTGAAGCTTGTCAGTGACTCCAGACGCCCTAGACCCTGCGCGTAGCGATCGGTTTGGTAACGATTGAGCATCTGGTTGTGCATGTAGTAGAAAAGCTCCCCACGGCGATCCTTGCGCACGATCTCGGCCGGGCCGGCCGAAGGATACACCAGATGCCAGTGCCAGTGGTGCATATTCAAGCCGATGTCCTCGCGGAAGTACGCCATCCGTTGTTCAGGGTCGTCATTGGATGCGGTGAAGTTCATCGGTATTTCGATTGCCATCTGAAGCATCAATTAAAGAGCGTATACTTTCGTTGTTGTAGGTATATGGCGAATGCTGCCCCCAACGACCCACCGCTTACCCGATTTTCGTCCATCACGATCGAACCTTCTTCCGCCATCGCTGACAGCGCGGATGGATCGATGAACTGGTCCGGAAAGAGGTGCAGAATCGACGGCATGGCAATGTGCTTCGTATCCGGCCGGTGAAGCAAGACCACCGCCAGCGCATACTGGTACAGGGGTCCATTCAGCCGGTCGCGCGCATACGCCGCCACATCGAACAGCGTGTCCGCGTCCGGTTGGTTGAGAAATAGTTTCATCAGCTTGGCCGCGGTCTTCCGATGTTCGCCGTTCAGCAGCGAAAAGCCACCACGCCGATCGATCCACTGGGCAAACTTGAGATCGGGCACCTGCTTCAGCTCACGGATAGGGACCACCGTTGGCTCGACGCCCGTATCATGGCTCACCTGGTCAGCGAGCGAAGAGTTTGGCCCGAATCGATTGGCCAAATTCTGCCCAATCGGGCGATAGCGCGCGGTCAGGAAACTCTCCGGCACGTCGTAGAACAGTGTGCCGTTGTTCTTCGGCAGGAACAGCGGCTCGCGAGGGTGCTGCAGCAGTCCAATGAATTTTTGCGACAACGCGTCCATTTCGCGGGATCGTTCGAGAAGGGGTGACACACCAAGCTTCAAACAAACTAGAAAACGATTATGGACAGCACTCGCTTGTGCGTGTTATATATAACAGAACAATGTGCCAAATCCAAATGCTGATAGGACCGTTGCCAAAATGCACTTAGAAACCACAACCACTTTGATGGGTTGCTGGGGATGAGGGTTTGGGGTGGAAGTGGAAGAGTTAATTCTTTTTCGGCAACTGCATGGTTGCTTGCGATCGTTTCTGTTGCATAGGAACCAGCTTGATACCACAAACTTTGATTATCAACGGGTCGTTGGCCAAAGCAAAACATAACCTTGAACTTGCGATTGCTCGCATTCTATTTCTGTAGGGAGCACAGGTTGGTTGGAGCTTTTTTCCGTGGAAGCGCCTTTTCCGTGGGATAGTGTTTTAAATTGTTACTATCCCAATCAATAACAGGTTATTGCATATTTTTTAAGCTACAAATTGCTTGAATTGCTACAATTACGAAAAAAAGTATATCTTATTGATTTCGTAAAATAGTAACTTACGTTCGTCGTTGTTTTTTAAAGGAGTACAATGATACAACAGGATGCCGAGAGAGATTAAACAAGCGCGAAATCTAAGGGAGTTCAAACGCCTATGCGCTGTATACGTGAAGCAGGTAGTCTGACGCTGTGTTTGTAATGTATTTAGTAAATGTTGTGGTTTTTGAGCCCGTAGTATTGCATTTGTCACCATGGTCTTTGACTATGATGATGATGAGTAAAAAAAATGAGCATGGATTTTTTATTTTTATTATTTAATTCAACTTAATAGAAAGTATGAGTCTACATAGTTTTAAGACACGCGCGTGTAAATGCGGACAATTGGTGGTCCAGGCTGTACGAAAAGAACTAATAGTATCTACACATCTCGCTGTAGTTGGGTCCCTTTCTGTTCTTGATAGTGGCACCACATTATCAACCAATGGTAATTAGCGGTGGGAACTACAAACAGAGCTGAAATACCCTTTTACACTCCGGAAGGTGGTGCCTCGTTAACCTTGGGAGACTCGGCGATTTGCCTTTCGAGGTGATTGCTCGGGACCGTTGTATGCAAGAAACAAGATCAGGTCCCTTAAGTATTGATTGCTGACGGTGTTAACCAAAACTGTGCGAAAATACCTGCCCTACTCCGGAAAGTGATCCGTCTAGTTGGGAAATCTAAGATGTACCTCTTTGTGCAATTGATGGCGACCATTGTATGAATGGAGCAGAGTTGGATGCGATTGTTCTGGCATTGGGGCATTAATGTCCCCTCTCTTTTGATGATTTATATTTAATATCGCAAGATACTTTCGTCCCTCTCAAACCTATATAGGGGTAATTAGTTCATACATAATTGAAAAGCAAAAATATTCAATTACAAAAAAGCGAAGCGTACTTAAGAAATTTCGAACAGGTTTTTGAGTAAATTTGTTAACAAAATATTTTAATTATAAAAAAAGTATTTATAATTGAATTCTGTATTACTGGTAATTTGATTAATATTTAACCTCATTTCAGCAAATATTTAGGGCCTATTATAAAACAAAATAAAATGTTATATTTCACGGAGTATAAGCGGATTCTAATAATGTTCATGTAAAAAAGAAGAATTCCTCAATATACTTTTTACCTTGCGAGAAAAGTAATTTATTATGCGGTCCATTACAAAGTATGATAACATTCTGATTAAAAAAAATTATATTTGCATTCTTTCGAAGACTGGATGTTCAGCGGTCGGTCATTAGATTTCCTCACATTGGTGGGAAGATACACCAGATCCATGGTCTCTTAAAGCCACCTCTGAGTTTGTTTCTCAGTTGCATCGGTACTCGACCGAACAGTCCGGTCAGGTCCTGGCAATCACGGTATTGGTGAATCGAACCGTTACCTCGGTAGTACGCATGTTTGTGTTTGCCCGAGTGAAATCAGTCAATGACCGTACTGCGGTCGGGATTCGACGATCGAACGGGAAGCCCATATGGCGACGATCGGGATACGGCAGTCCGCGGAGGCCACAGAACGAGTGCGAGTCGTTGCAGTTGACATTTCTGAAGCGAAGAATTTTAGACAAACGGTCAATCAATGGAAAGGTACAAGGTTGAGGAGTTCATCACTTACTCATCGAACTGATCGACCTGTTCGACCCTATCGTCCGCAAAGTTGGAAATCATTGCGAACAGATCGAACTTCATGCCTTCAGCCGATCCCTTCGGGACGAGCAGATGGTGCGGCCATCCGCAGTTGCAGAAGCGGAACATTTCCGTTTCCGGAATATTCAGATTGGACTGAGCAACCGGGCGGAACGTGCGCTCGTATGGAATGGTCACACTTGACTGTTCCGAGCGACGCACCAGATTGTTGGAGCCGGGAGTTACTGTGAAGGGAAAGAGAATAGTAGATTGGGAACTCATAAAAAGGGCCACAGGTGGGTTCACGTACAGTTCACCTGGAATTTATCCAGCTCAACCATCAACAGACGCTGTTCGTCCAACGTGAGCGGAGTGTTGCGTTCGTCCACCTTCGGTGCGATAAAGATCCGGCACGTTCCACGGCGGGCAGCTCCGGAGGTGTTGTTCACCGTCAACCGATAGGTAAACGGTGCGTGCTGCAGATGGGTGAACGAGGCGAACACGTTTCCTTCCGGCCCAAAGTCAAGTCCTGTAGAAAGATCCACTTTGGAACGCTGCCAGTACGTAAGCAGGACGTTGGCCGGTGCGTTGGCACGGTTCAGCTGAACGCCGAGTGACTGGATCTGTACTCCGGTGTATCCCAGTTGGTTCGCGTTGTACGGTTGAAGCGTGCGCTTGTAACGGTGGAACATGTTGTCCACCTGCGCGTGCAGACGGTAGAACGTGGGATCACGCATGGCCGTCTGGAACTCGCCCACCACACCGTACCCCTCCAGGAAGCGGTTCTCTGGATCATGACTGAACGCGATGAGATTGTGCATATGACCATGGTAGTTTCCATAGTATTGCGAGTTCACCGACAGTGCCGACGGTTCCATGATGTTGCCCAGCACGTCGATGCCCGTCCGTTCATCCAGAGGGGTACGTGCTCCACCGGGCTGTCGAGGAGAAGCCCTCACGTTGTTAAACTGTTCTAAATACCAGGGTTATCGATACTTACGCCCACCACGTAACCACCATCGATGCTCTCGGCTATGCGGCTTCCCCAGCGTTCCAGATCACTGATCGAGAGTACCACGTCGTCCTCAATGCGATTCAAATCCTGGAAACGAAAATTAACTTTCAGAATAGATCACGGAATCTTTCAGAGTTAAGTTATTTATTTAATCCATGGTTTTGTGTAATGTTCCATCAATATTCGCCTTGTCCACTCAGATTATATTTTATGTAATTATATTTATATTGAGGATGATTAGTATTATTTTGAACAAAATTTTAGTATATCTCTTCTTTTTTTCCAAAATATCAGTTGTCAATGCATTCTATACAAAAATGTCGGAAGAAAGACAAACGGCTGCATATCACAAGTCACCTAAATACACACTGCGTGCAATATCTCCGATGCTAAATTCACTCACCCGCAACACATGGTTCTGAGGCCGGGCAGGGAATGCACGGTTGGTGAAGCTTCGAATAAGTTTCGGGAAGTATCCCTCGGGAATTGGCTCGCGTAGACTTGTCAGTGGACGCACCCGCGCCAAACGGTTACAGAAGCGATCGACATTGTAGCGAGCGATCAGCTGCTGGTGCATGTAGTAAAACAGCTCTCCACGACGATCCTTGTTAACGACACGGTCGGGACCCTCGCCCGGGTACACCAGATGCCAGTGCCAGTGATGGAGATTCACTCCGATGTCCTCCCGGAAGTACGCCATTCGTTGCTCTTCTTCGCGATCCGAGGCCGTGTAGTTCATTTGTATGTCTACCGTGATCTACCGAATAGAAACTCAGATCAGCTTGAAAAAATCTTCGAAGTCTACCGTCCAAGGGTCCTTACGCGGTCCTTCTGCAGGACGGCCGAACCCTCTTCGCGCAGCTTCGGAAACGTTGATGGATCGATAAACGAATCCGGGAACAGCTCGAGGAACGTTGGGATGTTCAGGTTCTTCGTGTCCTCCCGGTGCTGGATCGCCACCGACATGGCGTACTGGAACAGGATCGGGTTCAAACGGTCCCGGGCGTACGATCCCGCACTCATGAGCGCATCCACGTTTGGTTGGTTCAGGAAGAGCGCAATCAGCTCGCCGGCGATCTGGCGATGCTTTGGGATGAAGAGCGAGAAATTGCCCCGGCGTGGCAGTGCCTCGGCAAACGCAAGGTCCGGCGTGGGCAGGGCTCGTACGGGAATGCGCGTGTCCGCTTCGCTAGAGAAGCGGGTCTGCAGAGACGCACCGATCGGACGGTACCGCTCGGTGAGATACTCTTCCGGTAGGTCCACCAACGTTTTGCCGCCATCCTTCGGGAAGAACGTGGGTTCTGAAGGGCGTTGAAGCAAGGCCAACAGTTTCTTGTTGTCAGACATGTTTAAAGGGCACTTGAGCAACTGAGCAACAGAAAAACTGCCACAGAGACAAAGAAGCTACACTCGAGCAGGAACGATCTGGATTCACTTGCACCGGGCAACTGATGGCACCGAACAGTTTTCCAACGTTTTTATACTGTCCCGAGTGCAGGGCGCGCAATATAGTCTATAATTGCAATCAATTCTCCATAACTTGTTTTTTTCTGTGGTTTTTGGCCGCAGCGGGAAAATGCCATCATGATGTGCCTATCTTTTTTTTATCAGCTATAGTGGTGCCCTGTTGCAGTTATGCGTCGAAAATATGCATGAGCACAAATGCATTCTCCTTAGTTGATAACAACGTCGTTGCATATCTTAACTGTAATGGTTTAAGCCAAGAGAAAGTACACGAGTCCATGAGGCTGGACTGATAGCAATATATTTTAGTACCATGGTGTGCTATTTATTGTAATGCCCTTATCTTACGTAAGATTTTAAATTTCCTAATAAATTTGTAAAATGTTTCGTCATTCACTAAACTGTTCAAACAATCAAACAATGTAAAATTATGCTACAAAAACTACATTAACACTCTGAGTACCAAGCGTTTTAGAGCATGTTTTAGTACAATCGTTTTTGATAAAATTTGTTTATAACCTTTATTAAACCAAGCAAAGACTAAGCTTTCAAAGAATTATTTGTTAATATTACTATCGTTTTTATGTTGAATTTTTATTTATTTATTGAGCAAAACCTTGAACTAATGATAGCTGGCTATCAAAAATGATAGACATGACAATCAACGTATTAAATAAAGTTCTCAAAACATTATCCAAAGAATCTAGAAAACATCCGAGGTGTATTCTTTTATCATTTTATCTTTAAGATGCTGAAACATAAGCTAGTTTTATTAAGGTAGGTATTAAAGCTATTCCAGTGACTAAAATGAAATGAAGAAATTTAAACTTTTGTAGGAAAATTTTATTTGATTTTTAATTAAAGATTCGCAAAATCCGTGGGCATGCCCATGGTGCAGCGGTAGCGCAAGAAAACACCACGCCACAGGTGTGTGGGATCGAATCTCGAGTCTGGCACCCTACGGTATTACGAACGGCTGACCATCGATTTATAATATACCGCCTTTGGTACAATAGTAACTAACTCTCTTCGGAGGGAGGCCTTGTCCCACTAGGGGATGTTGTTGCACATAACAAGATTCGCAAAGCATGTTTTCTTATTCTATAGTTCATACTCCGGTATCAGTAAAATGTGCTGCATTCAACAACGTTTTAACTTAACGAGGTATCAGAACAATGGCTTTGATTATTAATTTTAATTTGCCATTTTTGTCATAACAACCACTTTCGGTTATGCCTATTCATTAGAGGTTTCTTTGTTTTTCCTTTGTTAACAAACATTCCTCATTGTTTTATTTGTTACCCAGATTTTTCTGCTAATTTGAAATGTTTTGATTAGTTTCAACAGAATTAATTTTGATTGAGGCATTTATAATATTTATGGAAACGGATCATTTAGTAGAATTTTGGCATTGAATGTTGCTTACAAACTGAACATTTCTTACAAGCGAGAGATTTTTAAACTCTCTATCTGCACAATACATTGGATCTTCTCCCCATTGAAGCATTGAGAGGTATGGGAGGATAATAGAAAACAATATGTTACTCAAGAAAAATCAGTTTTAATGCTTGCTATGCTAAGATAAGATTATATTTATTTCATATGCAAAGTCCGATATCGAGGCAAGGGTCGTTACTATCGTTCGTTCGCTCGTTTGGCATCACTAAGTGCGTGCGATTATGGTGTTCGTGAATATCACTTCCGTCACGGTGCGGCTCATGTTGGGGAACCTCGACACGAAATCGATCATCAGGTGATCGTCGGCCGTTGGGACGCGATCGAACGGATAGCCCATCGCGCGCCGATCCGGATAGAGCTGATCGCGAAGTCCGCAGTACGAGTGCGAATCGTTGCAGCTTTCTTTCCTGTGAAAAGACAGAGGACACATTGTGAGTTAGGTTCCAGAGACACAGTTTAACCTTCTAGTGTTACTCACTCGTTGAAGTCAAGCGGAACCGAATCGTTGGCGTAGTCGGAAACCATCACGAACAGATCAAATTGCTGGCCTTCGGGTCTTCCCTTCGGCAGCAGCAGATGATCCGGCCATCCGCAGTTGCAGAACCGGAACCGCTCCGAACCGGGCAAGTTGGATTCGTCCACACGTCGGAAGGTTCGTTCGTACGGTATAGACACGCTCGACTCGTCCGATCGGCGCACGATACGGTTTACTCCAGGATGTACTAAAAGAAAGAAAATAAACCAGAGTTTAGTTCCTTGAGTAAGACTGAAACTGTAAACATGCTTTAGGGAAATCTCAACAAAACCTGCCACGTACAGTTCACCACGAACTTGTCCATCTCGAGCATGTAGCGACGCTGCTGGCTCAGCAGCAACTGTCCACCGTCGGCGTCGTAGATCGGAGCCATAAAGATCCGGACCGTACCCTTCCGGTGGTCACCTCCATCGCTGTGCACCCGCAGCATGTACGAGAATGGCGCGTGCTGGAGGTGCGTAAACGTAGCCACCACGTTGCCCTGCGGCCCAAAGTCCAGCCCGGTGCCAAGATCGACCTGCGTCCGCTGCCAGAAGGTAAGAAGCCGGTTGCGAGCCGCCTGACCGCTAGTGATCTGCACCGACGCGGCCTCGATCGTTACGCCGGGAAAGCCCAACTCCGGAACACCGTACGGGGTTAGCCGCTGCTTGTGCAGCTCGAACAGGTCGTCGACGTGCGCGTGGAACCGGTAGAACGTCGGATCGCGCATGGCCGTCGTGACGTCGTTCATTACACCGTGACCCTCCCGGTACAGGTTGTCCGGGTCGTGCACGAATGCAATCAACGAGTGGCCAAGCGAGTGCCAGTTCCCGTAGTGGTCGGGATTGACGGACAGTATCGAGCTTTCCACCATGTTTCCCAGCACGTCGATGCCGGTTTCATTGTCAAGAGGGACACGCGTTCCGTCGGTCTGCGTGGGAAGAGTAGTATAAATAAATTACATCAACAAAATACAGCACAGTGCTTACCGCCTGAGCCGCACCGGTGTTGATTGCCTCCCTGATCCGGTTGAGCCACGATTCCATCTCCAAAACGTTCGTCACAGCATCGTCTTCAGGGCGGTTGACATGCTGGTAAAAGAATTCAAGTCAGAGATGAAATATATTACATTTACTTTCACAAATTCAAATGAGTTTGTTCTGTATCTGGTCCACTGCTTGGTTAAAATTTTAAGTTATAAAAATATTAATTAGAAATGTAGTTTAACTAAACTTTTTGTTTGTTCTTTCTGACAATATTGAAATAGAAAAGCATTACATATTTTAATTGAATGAAATTGAGAACATCAATATTAAGTATCTCAAATACCATTCACTGCAATTAGATTGGAAAAATGTGTGATTTTTAATAACGCAAATCGAATTCGAAAGTAGTCAATCATCATTTAAACCTCACAGTAAACACGATTGCAAAACCTGAAATATTCACCAAATAAATTAAAAAAAATTAAAACAGAAGAAAGAAATAATCCAATGGATTTGGAAGAAATAGTCCAATGTTTGGAGCTCCACAGTAGCTTTTACCTAATTTTCCAATGGGAATTGTTATAGGAATTATAAACTAGTGAGTAGATAAATAACTTACACTCAACACCACATTGGCCGGACGCCCCGGGTACGTTTGGTTTAAGGCACTGTTGAGAATCTTGGGGAAGTACGCCTCCGGGATGGGTTCGCGCAGATTGTCCATCGGTTCTACCGTCGACATCAGGTTGCTGAAGCGCTCCACATTGTACCGAGCGACCGTCTGGCGGTGCATGTAGTAGAACAGCTCCCCCCGACGGTCCTTGTTGACCACCTCATGTGGACCTTCCTGCGGATACACCAGATGCCAGTGCCAGTGATGCAGGTTCAGTCCAATGTCCTCGCGCCAGTAGGCCAGCCGTTGCTCCGGCTCCTCCTCCGAGGCGGTGAGTGTATGCGGAATTTCGACCGCCACCCGTTCACTCTGCTGCACCACGAAACCTTCCTCCCGCAGCCTCGGGAACAGGGCCGGATCCACGAAGCGTGCCGGGAACATCTCCAGGAACGAAGGGATCGGCACAGTGCCGGTGTCCTTCCGGTGCATCAGGGCCACGGCGAGCGCGTACTGAAACAGCGTCGGGTTCAAACGATCCCGTGCGTAGGCAGCCACGGACAGCATGGACTCCGGGTCCGGTTGGGCCAACAACTCGGCCACCAGCTGGCCGGCGACCTTCCTGTGGGCGGCACCGAACAGATTGAAGTTGCCGTAGCGGGCCACCCGGCCGGTGTAGCTCAGGTCGGGCAGATCGACCGGCTTCACGACCACACTTTGCTGCGCAGTGGACATGAAGCGTGACTTAAGCGATGCGGCGATGCTCTGATAGCGATCGGGCAGGTACTCGGACGGAAGGTCCATGTACACAGCGCCGTCGTACTTGGGGTAAAACAGTGGCTCCATGGGCCGCGTCATGAGGCACAAGAACCCGGTCTCGATGTTCGACATGGTGAGTGTTTGGAAGTGGCACAAAACTCCGGATCCGTAGGATTCAACTTACGATTGACCAATTTGTCAGTTGGAACTGAGTACAGTGAGAACGGGTGTGTCTATATTTATACTGTGCTGAAGCCGCTTTCTAATCACCCACGGATTAGACACCGCTGGCAACAGATATTCGAAAGATTGCATTATGCATATTTATCATAACCGCAATGAAGTACAATGCGCTTTGGCCTTGCGCGTTCCTACACCATGCAAGATAAACATATTTGCCAATCATCTTCTAAACGAGTTTGGTTGTCACCAACGGGAAATAAAGCGGTTTTGAGTAGAACTTGGAACAGAAGGTTTTTATAAAAACATTTGGTTGGAGATTATTGTAATTAAAATTGTACCTCAATTCCATTACGTTAATGTTTTCTTTTTTTCTTAACATTTTGACTGCCGAGAGTTTTAAGAACAGTTTTTTAGTACAATCATTTTTGCTAAAATTTGTTTATAAAACTGCTAGCATGTTTTTAAATCGATTACAAACAGACTAAGGTTCAATGAAAATATGTTTTTACAACGACTACAGCCTACTACTATATTAGTGCAATACTATTTGTGTTTCGTAGCATGTCTCGAATTGGCTGTCACCCACCATGTGGTCGTCAAATTATTAGAGCAAACTTATTACATGAGCCGCTACTAAATCCCTAAAAGTACCAAATTTAAGAAACTGGTTAAATATTGGTTGGTCAAACAATTGTTGGTTGAAAAAATTAGAAATGTGTCACTGAAATTTGGATCACAAGTTGTATTGACAAAGTTTGTTTGTGACTAAATACAACGATAATGATAACAATACAACAATACTAATAACTTCTACTGGTGCAATGGACAATGATAAGTTATTCGAGGAATTCAATTGGTTGATATAATTCGATTCGACGTGGTTTAGAAAAACTTTTGACTCAAAGAAGTCAGTGCCTGGAAACACAAGATAGCTCCAAATTATTCTAAACCTGTTGTTTTTACTAGTTTATTACATTACTATATTCAAATATATACGGCCTACTCCTTATGTCCTCGTTCAAATGTTATTCGGTATCGTGGTTCTTCCTACATACACCACATTTTCTCAAATTTTCAAGAAAAAAAACGCAACGTCAGTACTATGATATTTTAAGGAAACAAATGCAATGTATATTTTTTGAAGAATTTGAATAGGCAAAGACAATTAAAAAAAGGGTTGAATAATTTACGCTTCCAGAAGTTGTGGCTTAAGTTCTTGCCACCACGGTGTTCGTGAACCGCACCGTCACCTTGGTCACCTTCATGTTCTGATAAGGGGCGACAAAGTCGGCGAACGACCGAATGTTGTTCGGAATGCGCCGATCGAACGGGAAGCCCATGTTACGTGCGTCCGGGTAGGAACGATTTTGCAGGCCACAGAACGAGTGTGCGTCGTTGCATCCCATTTTCCTGAAGGCATAAAGAACACAGGTGGTCAATTAGGTACCCATCAGCTATCCATCAGGTGATCGCTGGCGAAGGAACGTACTCGTCGAACAGTGGGTCAACACGATCGCGGGCAAAGTTGGAAACCATCGCGAACAGGTCGTAGTCCACGCCGATAAAGTCACCCTTAGGCACCAGCATGTGCGAAGGCCAGCCGCAGCCGCAGAATCGGAAGCCGGTATCACCGAGGTTCGATTGGGCCACGTTACGGAACGTGCGTTCGTATGGAATCGTAACACTGGAGTTCACCGAGCGGCGAATGAGATTGTTGACCCCGGATCTCACTATAAGGAGGAAAACAATTGCAGATATGTTCAAGAACTTCTTCGAACAACGTGTAGGAACGTACAATTCACCCGGAACGTGTCCATCTCGATCGCATAGCGACGTTGCTCTTCGAACGACAAAGCCACACCACGTTCGTCCTTCTTCGGTGCGAGGAAAATGCGGATGGTGGTATCGCGAGCCGCACCGTTCACAGCGATCTGGAAGCGATAGTTGAACGGCGCATGCTGCAGATGCGTGAACGTCACGAACGCGTTCCCTTCCGGGCCAAAGTCCAGACCGGCGCCGAGGTCCACCTGCGAGCGTTGCCAGAACGAAAGCAGCAAGTTCTTAACCGAACCCTGCCGATCCAGCTCCGTTTCGAAGTTGACAATGTTCACGCCCGCATTACCAAGGTCGGCCGCCGTGTACGGTGCGAAGCGGGCCTTGTGACGCTGGAAGATGTTGTCCACGTACGTGTGCCAGCGATAGAAGATGGGATCACGCATCGCCGTCGTGACGTCGCCCATCACACCGAAGCTTTCCAGGTACTCGCCACGCGGATCGTGAATGAACGACAGAAGGATGTGGCCACTGTTGTGGGTGTCCCCGTACAGATTGCGGTTCACCGAAAGGGCCGAGCTTTCGACGATGTCCCCCAAGATGTCGATACCTCTGAAGTTGTCCAACGGTGTTTGTGCTCCACCGGTCTATGAAGAAACAACAAAAGTCCAGTGATCATCCAACATAAACAAACACTGCAATTCCTGCTTCACGTCCTACCGTTGTGACAAAACCGGCATCGATTGCCGCAATGACACGCTGCAGCTGTTGCTCGACGTCCGATATGCGCACCACCAGTTGATCGTCCGGCCGATCGACGTCCTCCAACACCATGTCCCTGTAGCGCGCTGGGTAAGTGCGGTTGTTTGCACTACGGATGATCTTCGGGTAGTACGGTTCGGACACCGGGGCCCGCAGATTATTGTACGGCACGACGCGCCCCAACCCATTCGCGAACCGCTCGGTCTGATGTCTGGCCAACATTTGCTGGTGCATGTAGTAGAACAGCTCCCCACGGCGATCCTTGCGCACAACACTGATCGGTCCATCTCCCGGGTACACCAGATGCCAGTGCCAATGGTGCAGGTTCACACCGATGTCCTCACGGAAGTACGCCATCCGTTGCTCGGAAACCCGATCCGAAGCGGTATAGTTCATCGGAATATCGATCGCCATCTGTTACGGCGGAAAAAAGGGATGTTAGGTGAAGAACTCCATCTTTCCTCTGCCTCAGATTAGTGCATACCCGATTAGCGTCCAACACGGCACGGCCTTCCTCCAGCATCTGCGGGAACACCGCCGGATCGACGAACTGATCCGGGAAGATGTGCAGAAACGATGGCACCGGTACGTCTTGAGTGTCCTGCCGATGCAGCAGCGCCGCCGAAAGGGCGTACTGGTACAGCGGTCCGTTGAGGCGATCCTTCGCGAACCCAGCCAGATCCGCCAGAGCGTCCCCGTTGGGCTGGTCCAGGAACATCTGCATCAATTGGCCCGCAATCTCCCGGTGGCGCGGAATGAACAGCGAGAAGGCACCGCGCCGTGGGATTTCCTCCGCGAACTTGAGGTCCGGTTCGGCGATATCGTTGAACGTGATCTGGGTCGCCGCCGGAGTGTCGGCGCTGGCCGATGCAGGACCGGTGTTGGCGCCAGCGCCGAACCGGTTGCTTAAGTTGGTCCCGATCGGTCTGTAGCGATCCGTTAGGAACTTCTCCGACAGCTGGTAGACCAGCCGGCCGTTGTCCTTCGGAATGAACAGCGGCTCGTACGGGTGCTGCAGCAAACCGCGGAACTTGTCCCTGAACGATGCCATCGTTGCGCTACCGAAACCGAACTCACTGGACAGAAGGCAGAAAAAGGTACTGAGCGAGAAGCTCGCGGGTCGCGTTTTATATTTCACCTCGCCACCGTTCGGAAACGCACCATCTAGGCTTTGACCTCCAAAATTTTGGACATCGTTTTTCGGCAACCACAACCACGCGACGATAACCGACTTAGATAGGGTTAGCTAAACTCGACCACAAATTAGGGCACCACCAAGCTCACACGCAAAAAATTTGATTACATCTCCACTTCCGGCATATTAGTAGGTTGCTTACCGCAAGTACCTCCATTTTTCTTCTGCAGATCGTCTTACGATATCGCTTCACTAACGAGTTGAAAATTTAAATAGACGTAATTAGGCCAATTAGCGAAATAAAGGGTGTAGTAATGAGAAGTGGATTCGAAACATAACCAGTACAATTATGTATACTTCATTTCAATCAATCGAACCACTGAATTTGACGAATCAAAAATAGATTGTAATATTTTAAAAAGTTTCCGATAGTTCAGTATAGCCTTGAATCATAAAAAAACAAGCTCTTGATCATTGAGAGGCTTAAAAATTTAATAGCTTCAAAAATATGTACAACACTTTGAGCAAACTCGCTATACCGACCCAGGATTGAACAAGACAAGAAGAATTTATGCTGAACAAGATTGTTGATTTTTGAAACATTTTCGTCCGCTTTTGAAGCTGTGGGGAGCCCAGAACGAGGTTGACCTCAGTTTCCCCCTCTTCTCCCTACAACCCGATTCCCGTTACTTTTGGGTCCCCCTCGTACAAAAGCTGTAGAAGTTGGAAGTAGACTTGGGCAATTCGATTCTTTTGTCTGAACGTGAACGATCCAGTTCTTTCATTGAGATGAATCGAATGTGAATCGCGGTTCTTTCATTCATTTAGTTGTCAAAAATAAACATAAGACTTTTCGAAACATTAATCAACTAGTAGAATAAAAATATTGCTTTCAAAGTTCTGATAAATATAAAAGAAAAATCCTGTTGTATTTTTTATTTATTTTATTTTTGAATAATTTCATAACTCTTGTAAGTATTGAGCATAGCAGTAATGTTGTAAATTATAGAAAAAAAACAATCTGTTTTACAGTTAATTCCACGCTATTGTTATAACTGGAAGATAATATAAAGAATTTCTTTAATCGTTTAAGCATTTTGTTGAATAAAAATCATTTCTTTTAACTTTTTTGGTAATAACCTTGACCGCTTTTCTGAATAAATCTGCCCCGGCTTTGAAAATAGTCTTAAATTAAACAAATTAATCGTTTGAGTGTATGATTGGTTTTGAGTTTTGATGAATAAATGGACAACGCACGTATTGGTGTTATGCACTGATACTTTTCGAATGCCCAGTGCTCCCCAACCTTTTTAAAACCGAGGATCATTAGCTCTTTATTTGCTCATCATTTGCAATGTACAATAAATATGTATATGATTGAAAAAATCCGTCAAACACTAGCTTGGCATTTTGCTTATATTAATAAACATTGGTTCAATCACCAAACAATTTCTTCCGCGGGCCACTTCTACTTGTGCGACGGATTTAAGGTTGAAGACCACTGCTGTAGAATACTGAAAAGGCTTACCTGGTCTCTCATTCTCCCGACCTAACGTTATAGGAGACATTTTTTTTGTTTCGCAAAATGAACGTCCTAGGTATCTAGGTCTTTCATTCTCACAGTTGAAATTCACAATATCGAAATGAACGACCTAGTGTACCAGGACGTTCTTTGATTTCGACGGGTAGGTCGTTCAATGTACACAGATAGGTCGTTCCCGACCTACATTGAATTGTTGTACTGAAGAATCGTTGTACTCTGATTACATGAACGTAGGTCGTTCATTCTTTTAGGTGAATTGAATGAACCGTACGGTTCTCGTTCTTTCAGCACACCTCTAGTTGGAAGACAATCAAAATGACATTGGACTGATTTATTAACACTAGAATATTCGTACATTGCGTTGATTCTGTCCGCGTGTGTTATGCGGGATGCGTTACTACGTCATTTGTATTTGCAGTAATATGATTTTATTTTTTAAGTGTTACGTAATGTATTTGATTTAGAACGCATGCCTTTTTTATTTTTATTATACCTTTTATTTATGTTTTTTCATTTATATTATACAGTTGAAAAGATCTCAAATTCGCTCATTTTGGTTTACGCTAAGATTGCGGAATGATGGAGCGGTGCATCAAAAAACCAACACAGCCAAAAGCAGTCGTTTACAGATTTGAAAAATCTTCTAAAATAGAAAAGTTATAGCGCCTTAAAAAGAGCGATCAAAACGACCTCTAAAATGCATTACGAGATTGTCATTACATGTGATTTGGTTCTCGGAACTGGTCGTATTGAAAAAATCTGAAATTTTTGTTTTAGATGTAGCTTTCTATTTAAAAACCAAGTCTTCGATAAAACGAACATTTTTATATTTTTCTTGTTACCAATGATAACGAATTGAAACAATTCTTACTCTATAACCAAAACAAATAAATATTTCTTTGAAAGATACTTTTATTACTTGTACTTAAACAAGATGGATGAATAACATCAATAATATTTTATACTGAGAATTGAAATTTGGAAATTAAGTTCAATTGGAGTAACCTGGAATTAATTTGTCTAAATAATTATAGTTAACTAAAATTAGAATATGACGTTTTTATCAATCCTATGTAGGAAGAAGCGGTAGATCATATCATATTTTTTGCTTTTGAAGGAAAATACATTAACCCATTCTAAAACGTAAATTCCGCAAGCCAAGAATCATACTTGCTCAACATTTATTTCCTTTAACTATCGACATAGAGTTGAAGCGAAACAACGATTTTTCGTAGTAAAAATAGAAAGAAAAGAGAAAACCTCCGCCGTTTAGGACCTTGCGATGACCGTATTGGTGAAGCGAACCTTCACCGGTGTCACACGCATGTTGACGTACGGCTTCGTGAAGTCCAACAAACTGCCCACCGATCCGGGGGTGAAACGATCGAACGGGAAGCCCATACTCCGAGCATCCGGATAGCGCCGTCCACGGAGCCCGCAGAACACGTGCGCATCGTTGCAGTTGACGTTTCTGAAATGGACGTTTTAAATGTAGCAAAAGCGAGAAAGCGTGTACTGTAAACATATAAACTAACTCATCGAAGTCTTCAACACGATCCTGCGTGTAATCGGTAACCATGACGAAGAAATCGTACTCGCGCCCTTCGGGTGAACCCTTCGGAATCAGCATGTGATTCGGCCAGCCGCAGTTGCAAAATTGGAACGCTTCATTGCCGGACACCGTCGATGCGGACACGTTGCGGAACGTACGCTCGTACGGAATGGTAACGCTGGATTGATCTCCGCGACGCACGATCGAGTTCTGTCCCGGATTCACTATAAGAGAATTAAAGGTGTAAACAGGTTAATACTCCGATGTTCAACCAACATTACAATCTCCATCCACACTCACATGTCACGGTGAACTTGTCCAATTCCACCATCAATCGCCGCTGCTCACGGAACGGAAGCGTTTGTCCGCTCTCGTTCGTCTTCGGTCCGAGGAAAATGCGAACCGTACCACGGCGGGTATCACCGGCCCGGTTGGTCACCCGGATCCGGTACGAAAACGGCGCATGCTGGATGTGCGTGAACGTGGCGAACAGGTTTCCTTCCGGCCCGAAGTCCAACCCGGTGCCGAGGTTCACCTGCGACCGTTGCCAGAACGTCAGCAGGATGTTCGTCGGAGCGTTCGCTTTGTTCAGCTGTATCTCAAAGTTGTCTACCGCAACGTCGTTGAATGCCAGCTGAAAAGTCACACACACAAAACAAACAGAGGTAAGCTTTTGTTCCTCAAGAAAGTGTAAAAGCAGAAACCTACCTGCGGGCCAGTGTACGCCGGAAGCCGTTGCTTGTGACGCTGGAAGATGTCATCGATGTGCTGATGCCAACGGTAAAACACGGGATCACGCATCGCGGTCGTATTATCTCCGACCACTCCGAATCCTTCCAGGTACGAATTGTCCGGATCGTGGATATAGCCGAGGATGTTGTGGCCATTGTTGTGCAGATCGCCGTAGTACTGCAAGTTCACCGAGAGCGTACTCGCCTCCACTATGTTGCCCAACAGATCGATCCCACTGTCGTTGTCAAGGGAAATGCGCTCGTTATTGGCCTACCAAAACAAAATTAAAATGCAATATTTTGCAAGCATGGTTTAAAATGAAATAATGTCGGGAGCATAATTCAGAATCTGAATTTATGGTTAATAATTTAAATTTAAAACCAACACTTTTTAGGTCTATTTGCTGTTAGAATCTAAATTAAAATTAAAAAGAACCACAATGTGTAAACAATCGTAACAGCTCTTACCGATTGTGCGTACCCATTGTCGATGGCCTCGAAAATCCTGGACGTCCAGAGTTCCATGTCGGCGATCGAGACGATAACGCCATCCTCCGTTCGCTTCAGATCCTACAATAATACAACACAATTAACGATCTCCACTCAGTCGAAACGGATCTTCCACAATACGTACACTAAGCGTCTGATTAGGATGCCGCGCCGGATATGACCGCCCGTCCGAGCTGCGGGTGATCTTCGGGAAGTACCCCTCAGGAATGGCTTGTCGAAGATGGCGCAACGGTTCCACCTTCGGTAGCCCATTGGCGAACCGTTCGATGTTGTACCGGGCCATCGTCTGCTGGTGCATGTAGTAGAACAGCTCCCCCCGGCGATCCTTCCGGACCGTTCGGTCCGGTCCACGGGCCGGGTACACCAAATGCCAGTGCCAGTGGTGCAGGTTCACACCGATATCCTCCCGCCAGTATGCCAGCCGCTGCTCGTCGACACGCTCCGACGCCGTATAGTTCATGGGAATCTCCACCGCGCGCCGATCGCCCGAATCCACCAGATTGCCCTCCTCACGCAGCTGCGGGAACACGGACGGATCGACGTACCGGTCGGGGAACAGCTCCAGGAAGCTCGGTATGTCAACGCCCCTCGTATCGTCACGATGCATTAGCGCCACGGACAGTGCGTACTGAAACAGTGGCCCGTTGACACGATCGCGCGCAAACACCGCCATCGCACTGAGCGAATCCGGATTCGATTGGGCCAGAAACAGCTCGACCAACTGCCCGGCAACCCGCTGATGGGCCGGCTGGAACACCGAGAACGCACCGCGACGGCTAACCACGTCCGCGAACGCCAAATCCGGTGCGGTAATGTTCGGCAACGGGATGCGGGTTTGCGCGTTCGTTCCGAAGCGGTTCTGCAGGGCGGCCCCGAACGGCCGATAGTGATCGGTCAGGTAGCTATCCGGTAGATCGTAGTACAGCTGGCCGTTTGACTTCGGCACGAACGTGGGCTCGTACGGGCGCTGTAGAAGCCCCCGGAAACGGGTATTGATGTCCGTCATGATTGCAGCAAACTTTCCAAGCACGTTGCACAATCTTACTTTCAATTTCCAAACTGCAACGTAGGTGGCACCGAATTCTGCTTTATATAGAGAAGGCAGAGGCTGGTCGTGTCGGCCAATGTACTTTGTACAAACCACCCCGAGCTGGCCCCAGCAGTCGGATCGTGGTCGCGTATGTTTTTATTTTTCGCTCATTGCAACGATAACTGGCCACCGCAAGCCAGTCTGGGCAACAGATTAGCGAGCATATCGTGCTTATCAAATGCTTGACGTTCACTTTCAACTGAAACGGCCCGAAAGAGCTGATAGCACAACTCTAAGCAATGGACAATGCAACAGTTCACTGAAGGGTAACCAACGGTGGCGCTTTGATAAATAGCACGTAGAAAACTCAAATAATTTTAAGCGGATAGAGGATAGAAATTGAAGTAAGTTGAAGTGAAATGTTTGCAAAATACTAAATATGTTTACTACGAAACGATTAACGATAAGAAAAGAGATGGTTAAAATGCTTCGATTGACCAAAACTTCTCGTCTGGTACGAAATTACATTCTGTTCAGGCTTTCTTGACAAAAAGTATTAAAAAGCAAGCCCGATTACTGCTTTGAACATTACTGCGTTTATTATGTATTCCATATTATTGAATACGTCCCTTGTCGTATTTTCTGATGTAATATTTATATTTTAGAGAAAACTGCTCGTGGTCCGAAAACGCATTATCATGACATTATTTAACATTATATAGAAAAATAACCCTCCCAGGGTTAGGTTCTTGCGATGACGGTATTCGTAAACCGGATGGTAACCGGTACCGTCCTCATGTTGCCATACGGTCGGGAGAACTCTTGCAAACTTTTCACCGAGCTCGGCGTGAACCGATCGAACGGATAGCCCATGCTGCGTGCATCGGGAAAACGGCGGTCACGCAACCCACAGAACATGTGGGCATCGTTGCAGTTGTCGTTCCTAAAACGTAAAAAAGATGTACCACGATTTTGTTTTTGCGACATCAAACCTATGGCCATCGTATTCTCTTACTCGTCGAACTCCTCCACCCGGTCCTGGTTGTAGTCGGAGATCAGGACGAAAAAGTCGTACTCCAACCCGTCCGGACTGCCCTTCGGCAGCAGCATATGGTTTGGCCAGCCGCAGTTGCAGAACTGGAACACCTCCGTACCGGGCTGGCTGGAGGCGGCAATGTTACGGAACGTTCGCTCGTACGGAATGGTTAGGTTCGATTGGTCCGATCGGCGCACGATGGAGTTCGTTCCGGGGCGCACTAAAATAGAACAACAACAACAGGGATGCATTTTAAAGTTCATTCTAATCCTCTCATTTGAATACGTACAGTCGACCATAAACTTATCCAGTTCCACCATATGACGCCGTTGGTCCCTGAAAGGCAGCGTCTGCCGAAGTTCGTTCACCTTCGGTCCCAGGAACAGCCGAGCCGTTCCACGCTTGTTACGGTCGGTCCGATTGGTCACCTGGAAGCGGTACGTGAACGGGGCATGCTGGATGTGCGTGAACGTTACGAACAGATTGCCCTCCGGGACGAAGTCCAGCCCGGTGCCAAGGTCGAACTGGGACCGCTGCCAGAACGTAAGCAGTGTGTTCTTCGGCGCGTTCGGTCTGTTCAGCTGCACATCGAACGAATCGACAGTGACGTCATTGAAGGCAAGCTAAACAAAAACAAGCAAAACAAACGTGAGAAAACTTTATCTGACCGCGAACGCGGGAGGGTGTGGTGCGGGGATAACGTTACGTACGTCCGATGCGGTGTACGCCGGAAGACGCTGCTTGTGGCGAACGAAGATGTCGTCGATGTGCTGGTGCCAGCGATAGAACAGCGGATCGCGCATCGTCGTCGTGAGATCGCCCATCACGCCGACCCCCTCGAGGTACGTGTTGTCCGGATCGTGGATGTAGCCTAGCATGACGTGTCCGTTCTGGTGATAGTCGCCGTAGTAGTCGAAGTTGATCGACAGCGTGCTCGCCTCCAGTATATCGCCGAGAATGTCGATGCCTTCTTTGTTGTTCAGTTGCACTCGATCACCATTACTCTAATGTGGCATTGGAGAAACAGAAAGGTAATAATAGTAATCAAGTACCTAAGGTACATGGAGTGAAAAAGCAAAAAATGACTGGGGATGATAAAAAATCGACACTAACTTTCCTTCTAGCCATTAGTTCTTGTCCCTTGTAATATAAGCCAGTGACACTGCAAGTGAAGTTCATTTTATTTTGCTAGTAGCTACATTTTTGTTAGAAACACTTTTTGATCCTCACGCCAGCTATTGGTTAGGGTCAGAAAAGATATCTATATATCGGAAGAAGGTTCTAAAAAAGAAATTTTAGAGATCACCAGATAGGTCACCGGGTTCGAAGAATCGATGACCCCTGAGGTCTGCCATCGACACCGGGTAAAAGGTATGAATATGGTATGTGGGGGCAAAATTCGTCTATTACGAAAAAAATAATACGAATAAAGACTAAAATTTCGGTACGGTCCCAATGATTTCCTTTCAGTGATTTTAGTTACGCACTCGTTAAGACGAATCCTAACAATTTTAGATTTCCCTGAACAATTAAAAATATAACTTTTGCTAAATTTAATTGTCATGAAAGTCATGAAAAAAATAAAAAACTTACGAAAAGATGATTGATTTACTTTCAATTCTAGCATTGGGTTATTCAGATTCAAATGAATTAATCTGAAAAAATCTTTGCTTCGATTTTGAGATTCGTAAATCTCTGAATGAGATTCTGAACAGATTCATAAAGCCCGAAGAATCACAAAAATGTTAAGAGAACCATGAAAACTCATGCAAGATACACTGTAGATCAATTACGATGCATGATTTTTTTCAAAGAATGATCAATGTATTGGGATTCTTATGATCAAAGATTAAATTTAGCTGAATGCATATTGGTTGAATGAATGAATACCAAACTCCCCAAAAAATTCATAAAGGCTCAATTCAATGATCATAACGGACTTAAAACGAGTTGTGATTAATAAATTATTAAATGCAATGATCACAATGTTCTTCTTAATGTCTGTTGTGAAAACAACGGTCCGATAGGTGCAAGTTCAAATTGAACCGGTTGGAGCCGTCAACAGATCGCAGTAGTGGTGGTGAAGGGCCGCGTCCGCTAGCTGGTCCAGATCCGTAGGGTCTATTGTCCGGAAGAAAGAGACGACCAGCTGACGGACGCGGCTGATAAAATGATAAAAGGGGCGCCAGCCGGGACAATGACTCGTCTTCGGTTCAGAATAGAGAAAGAAAACACGTGTAAATTTTTTAACATTGGCTCGAGATAAGAAAATAAACTAGGGACAACTGTTAAAAAACGTGTTGAATAGTGATAAATTGAAAGAAAGTAAGATTGGACCGAAAACCCGTTGCAGGACGCAACAATGTCTTTGTACGAAATTTCGTTTGAATATCTAACTCTCTTCTAAAAATAATTTGAACTTCAATAATTACAACACTAGATCTTACCGTCTGCGCAACTCCACTATCGATGGCTTCGAAGATACGCCTGATCCACACATCCATGTCCGCTATTTTCACCGTCGATTGGTCTTCAGTTCGGTTGACGTCCTAAATGAATTAAATTGAGAAAGAGATCGATCAGAACTTCAGAAGGTGAGACGGGCCTCGAAAGGGACGATCACGAATGGAAGCACTTACAGCCATCAGTTGATTGGCGTAGCGGCATGAGTAAGCCCTCCCGTCGGAGCTGCGAATAATCTTCGGAAAGTACGCCTCTGGGATGGGTTCCCGTAGTTGCGCAAAGGACACCGTTCGGGGCAAACCGTTCGCAAAGCGTTCGATGTTGTACCGGGCGATCGTCTGCTGGTGCATGTGGTAGAACAGCTCCCCACGGCGATCCTTTCGCACGACCCGGTCGGGTCCGCTCGACGGATACACCAGATGCCAGTGCCAGTGGTGCAGGCTGAGCCCTACATCCTCCCGCCAGTATGCGACCCGCTGTTCGTCGACCCGATCCGAGGCGGTGTAGTTCCGGGGAATATCGATGGCCCGCCGGTTGCCCCGGTCCACCAGACTGCCCTCCTCGCGCAGAAGCGGAAACACGGCCGGGTCCACGTACCGGTCCGGGAACAGCTCCAGGAAGCTCGGAATCTCCACGTCACGCGTATCATCCCGGTGAATTAGTGCGATCGCGAGCGCGTACTGGAACAGAGGTGCATTTAGGCGATCGCGTGCGTACGCCGCCAACGCACTCAGGGCGGCCGGATCCGGTTGGTCGAGAAACAGCTGAATCAAGCTGCTAGCGGCACGCCGATGGGCAGCGTTGAACACCGAGAAATGTCCCCGCCGGCTCACGACATCTGCGAACGACAAGTCCGGCAGCGATACGTTCGGGAATGGGACGCGCCGTTCCGCGTTCGCACCGAAGCGGCTCTGCAACGTGCCTCCGAATGGCCGGTACTGATCGGTCAGGTACGCTTCCGGCAGATCGTAGTACAGCTTGCCATCCGACTTCGGTACGAAGGTTGGCTCGTACGGTTTTTGCAGCAGCCCGCGGAACAGCGTGTTGTTGTCGGTCATGGTGACTTCTCGCGAGAGGAGACGTTGCAAAACAGAGTGCACTCGGCAGACGGAAACACTGGGAAACTAAACTGCCCCACTGGCTCAGTGGCATGCTTTATATACTAATCATCACCCTTACACAATCATCAAATGTATCTTCTTGCGGTTGTTTAGTTTCCCGCAAAAGTTGTAGCAAAAAAATCTACACAACAATGCACCCATCTTATCAGCTCCGATAACTGCACTTCTCTTCCAGGTTGTTGTGCAAAAATTTAAACATGTAAGAATGGACTTAGCGAAAAGATATTTTAAAGACAAACGAAGTGAAAATTCCAGGAAGATAATAAAAAATGACCTAAAATAGTGCTATCATTTGAAAATACTAGGGCAGTTGGGAAACATAAAACGTGGAAAGCTATTGTAAATTAATGCCATAAAAAAGCTAAAGTCCTTGTTGTAATAACAATGTTCATAACAAATGAAATAAAAAGCACATATAACGGAGGAAAACCTCGTTTCAAGCTAAATATGAAGAACGGACAAAGCAGGCTGGTAATCTCTGGTATGATTTGGTGTCTAAAAAAGATTTAAAATATTATTTTTTTTAATAAACCATTCATATCTCAACCAGTTTCTTATCACCGAGAAACGAAAACGCCAACGTTTTCCGGACTGGTTTGGTGCAGTTTTTTGTATATTTTTATTGAATACTTGCCTCGAGCAACGCGACTACATTTTTCAAACTCACGAAATACTGTTCTTCCGAAGACTCAGTTGGCACCACACTATGTTATATCAAGCATTGATGTTTTTTTTATGTACGCGGGTTGCGTAAAACCGTATTGGTGTTTTTCAAGCGCTAAAACTGGCCGTAAAACTGGCTTAAAAACTAAACCTAAAGCTAGATCCTTTCCGTTGACGGAAGCGTTAATTAATTAATAGTGAGTCCGTAATTATAGTACCAGCCCCGACCCAACCGGGTTACCCGGGCAAACAATACTAATACTGCGCATTAAGCAACCTGAACAGGAGAACGTCAAAAAGGGGTTTAACTAATTGTGTTAATTCGCGCCAGCAAAGCGTCTGCAGCGGAGGCAGAGAAGGGGCTTTGAGATCGGCAAAGCGTCGGACTTTCGATAAAGCGATTAATCTATCGTTGTTGTGCAAAACGTGCTGGAAAGGATCCACATAGGAACTGGTCTGTGAGGAATCTGTGGCCCCATCTTCCCTTCCGATCTCTTTCTCTCACGTTCTCTCTTTCTCTCACACACTTTCTATCTCGCAAATGCGCCAAAGTGCGCCAATAGGAGGAGGACCAGCAGAGTGCGCCACTGACGACCACTGATTAAGATTTAGAATAAATGCATTTCGAATCGCCTACCGCCAGGGCGCGGGAAACCGAGATCACTCGATCGCTCGCCCGATGGCAACATCGTAAAATTAGCACAAACCGGTGTGCACAAAGACAACTTGTGGGACTATTGCTCAAACTTTTTTCCTACTTCCTACTGTGGGCAACATCGGCATCCGAGGGACGGTATTCCAACCCTAGTTCAGCGTGACGTACTGGATAAAGTCTGAGAATAGTTCCATCGAATCTCATAAGGATAGGTCATCGTCTGGCTCCAGGCAGCTGAACAGATCGTTCAGCTGATCATCCCGACGCTTCGTCTTGATGACCGTTGTCGGTGGTTTGCCCGCACGCTTCTGTGAAAGGGGAAGGCAAACATTTTACTTAGTGTTATGCGTAACTATTTAAACAGGTGGTGGATGATTTAAAAAAAAAATCTTTCTCAAGCATTATAAAATAGTATTTCATGAAAACATTTATGAATTTTTACAAAATCAAGATTTATAATAAAGTCAATCTATAAATGGGGAGGAAGGTAACCTAATTATTTCTCCCACATAATTACAGATTATTTCTAATCTACAGTTCCCAAACTATGCACATCCACTAACACACATGAATTATCTTCCAGTTGCATCGCCGGACATTACCCACCATGAAACCACATTTGGAGCAAACCTCGCACGAAGCGAACTCACTTTATCCCTTGAAGAATTTCGAGCAGAACCCAAGTAGTTTATTATCTTATCGCAGCAACGCAATGCCATTTGTAGGTCATGGTTTGCAGTCATGCGGTCAATGCATAAATCAAACTACATTCATTCGTACGAGTGACTCGCAAGGGTTTGTTTGTTTGCAGTCGTACATGTGCAATTTCGTGCTCAAGATTGCGTTGCACTAGTGCCTCGATGCTGCACTAATATCTATCGATACTGATTTAACGCTCGACTTAAGGTGCTGACCCCGTCATAATGTACAACTGCAAAGGGAACGTAACGTGAAACGGATACGAGGCGCCTAAGCCTTCCAATGTTTATCGACTAAACAGAACGCATCGCAATCGTAGAAGAATGCAGACAACAGCTTTTGTTTTTAGATGTCCATCAATACCGACAGAAATAACAATATTTCCAAATGTTTGTTATGCGGTTTTAACCCCACGATTCAAATAAAGCATTGAGTAAGTGACTATTTTTAAAGGGTAGCTCTTCCCAGAAAAACGGAATAAGGCAATGTGGTGGCTATTTCCAATTTGAATAATGCATGAATTTTTTAGGTCTAAATTACATTTTTTTAACTTTTTAAAATTTTGATAAACATATTTCACACTTCAACGAAAATAGCTCGTTACAGTATGAATGGAATTATATGAACAAGATTAACAAATTAATGACATTTTGAAACCATCGTTTTCTTCGATCGTTTGCACAAATATTCCCAATCTAGCAAAACGTGAGAAGATGGAGACACCTGGTACTTTGTGACGGTAGCCAATGGAGGCACCTGGTAGTTCATAAAGGTAACCAATGGAGGCACTTGGTACTTTATGAAGGCATGCAATGGAGACACCTGGTCCTTTGTAAAGGTAATCACACCTGGTCTTTGATATTTTGGAAGTAGTAGGCATGTGTGAAAAGTAGGCATTGTGTTATATAACGGTGTTATACAATTTTGAATTCCCATTAAACTAAACTGTGTTTCTATTCGCATTGTATTTTTGTTGAACATATTTATCAAAAAGTTCAAAATTTAACCAAGTGAACATATCTATCAAAAAGTTTAAAATTTAACTTTGTTCCATACTCACGAAAGTAAAGGGGGTAAATTTAAAATTGAAATCTGCATTTGAAACGGAAGTGAACTCCATTAGCATGAATGAACGAAAGCATGTATCA
Source organism: Anopheles ziemanni (assembly GCF_943734765.1). Classification (NCBI taxonomy): domain Eukaryota; kingdom Metazoa; phylum Arthropoda; class Insecta; order Diptera; family Culicidae; genus Anopheles; species Anopheles ziemanni. The sequence continues at coordinate 83,312,883 of NC_080705.1, forward strand.
TGCGAATATTAGACATAAAATCACTTCTTTTTTATTAAAGTAATTTGGTCAAGTCTTCTTCTTCTTCTTCTTGGCGTAACGACCTCTTGGTCATGCCTGCCCGTTAAGGGCTTACGAGACTTGTTTCCCTGTTGTACGTGGATAGTCAGTCCTCTCGTACAGGGGAGAGTCCGGTCTCGATTGGGATTCGAACCCACGCCGTCGAGGTGGTGAGCCCCGGCGCTCATGGGCCGATTTTCTAACCGGCGCTACCGCTCGGCTGTCGCGGACCCCAATTTGGTCAAGTAACGTATTTAATTACAAATTATTGAAAAGAAGTCACGTTACAAAGCATTAGCTTGCAAAAATTATACACGTAACCGTTATGAAATATTTTACGCCCTTTTATAACGTTATCAAACAGTTGATATACTGTAACAGGCATAGTTATACTGTTTAAATTATTTATTTTGTGACTATAATATTTTTGTTAACACTGTTAGCCCGGCTTAAAGAAATGCAAATCGAAAAAAACTGAATAACCGAAAAAAATATGGCTGAAAAGCTGTTATACAAACGTGAAGTTATTCACTCAAAAATTCGGTATTTTTCGCCCCTTGAGCAAAAACAAGAATCGGTAGACGTCGGAAAGCAAAGACATATTTTCGGTTCTCAGAAGACGAAAAGAAAAAAAGGAACTACTCTAATAAATCGAACATACCGGGAGAGTTGATGAAACAATCTACTCACAATCAGCTGCGTGGAAGTCGTTTTGGTGGCCGACTCGACGTCCGGCTCCTCCTGCTTGCCCGACCCGGACCCGTTATCACCCGCATTCTGGCGCAGCTGCTCCAGCGTCCAGTAGTTCTTGCCAAAGCTGTCAATGTCCGTATCGTCGTCCTCGCAGTAGTTTTCGTCCGGATTGATCTCGTCCAAGTTGAGGCCCTCCGCCTCTTCCTGCTCCTCCAGAACTGTGCGGTTGCATCGAGGCGAGAGGCAAAAACGAAGGAAGCAACACAACATACAAACAAGAGAGAAGGTTGAAACGAAAACCAACTACACAAACTCGGGACAACCGGCAAGGATCCATCCTTCCTGCGGGTTCGTGGTTTTTTGGTTCAGACGGAACCATGTGCAGGAAAAATGGTGTCCGTCGGTTGTGAAAAAACCCCGGGAGCACAAAAAAAATAGCCGACATCCGGCGACGGCGACTCTTACAATCGCGAATGTTATCGACGTCCTCCTCCTCGTGCTCCAGGCTGTCCTCGATGTCCGTATCGTCCGGCTCGGACTTGATGACACACAGGGGACTGGCCGTCGCTGCCGCCCCCGCCCCCGCCCGCTTCCCGGGCGTCCGATCCGGTGGTCCATCCGCGTCGTCCTCGTCCAGAATGTCCGTCTTGATCGTGCTGAGCGTGCCCGCGCCGGATGAAGCGGTCGGGGCCAGCAGTCGCCTCGGCCGCTGCTCGACCGATACCACCAGCTGCTGCTGCGGTGGGCCCTTCTGGCGCTTGGGCGTTTTCGGCGTGGTCGTGTCCTCCGGCAGTGCGATCGGCGCGTTGTGCCGCCGGAAGCGCATGATGACGTTCTTCCCGTCAATGACCTTGTTGTGATTGGCCTGGAACGCCTGGATCGCCTCGTCGACGTTCGTGAAGCGGATGAAGGCGTAGCGGGTGTGCTTGATGCGCTGGGCGTGCCCGATGTCGATGCGTTTGGCAGCGGGAAACATTTGCTTCACCGTCTGCACCGTGACCACGTTGGGCAGGTTGCCAATGAACAGCGTGTACGGATCGATGTCCTCCGGTTGAACCTGCCGGGGTGTGGATGGATGGGGGTGTGGGGAAGAAAAATAAGCAATAAAAACATTCTTAAACAGACAGCAAACAAAACCACACTCACATACACACACAACATCAATCGTGCAAGGTGACGCAAGGAAGATGTGGAAATTCATAACCGAATCCAATACGCGCAATCATACATTTAGTTATTGGTTTGTGGTGGAGTGAACGTGCCGCAGGGGGGAACCTGCCCCCACAAAAGCATAATGTCTGCGTGGCTTTGCGTTCGCAATGCTCGAAGCATTTGGTTTTCCCCGTCACGTACCAACGATTTGCATAAACCCACGACGAGCCCGAATCGCCGTTTAATGAGGTGCATGCCTAGTGCTCTTTTCGGAGGCTCCCCTGAATTGGGGGGGCCAAAAAAAAGGCAACGAAAAGCACCCGTTGACATCAACACTTTGTGCCTTCCAGCACATCCTAGAAGCCAGCAAGGATTACTGTTGAAAGCGGAGTACATGAAAATAGTATCAAAAAAGGTAGACAGGCCCACTGCCAACACAGTGTGGCAAGATGTGGCTGAAGAGAGAGCCAACAAAAAGGAGAAAAAACAACAACATCAACACACCGAACCTGAACTGAGTCCAAGCACACAACAAACCCCGGTCCATATCCGGGGAGGGTTTATGTGTGTGTATGTGTGTGTTTTTGTGTCCCATCCCGGAAGCACCCCGGACATGCCAACGGCAGCAAGATAACGGAACACTTTTTGGACGCTTTCCAAATAATTTAACGCTTTCCCTCTCTCACTCCGTTGGTCCAAGAGAACGGTCCAAAAAACTGTATGATAACAAGTACGGGTGCCACAGGGCCATCGGGAAAAGCTGGCCGGCTGGCTGGTTTTTGCTTCCACGTCGTCGTCCAAGGGTTCCGAGTACCCCGAACTCCGGCGGCATAACGGTGAACTTAAAACAAACTGCAAGCGATGGGGAAAATAAAAGAGAAAATGAAGAAAATAAATAAAAGGAGAACTGCAAACGGCTTCCAAGCGAATCTATCCCACGTGGGTGATCGGGTGCCCGACGGGCTGTCATGGGGTGGAAGAAGAAGCAAACGGAGCCAGGGCACGGTTGCACGGGAGAAAAACTAATCCCGAACCGAAGCCAGAGATCCTTAAACGTTCTGCATTTTTGAACAGTTGCCATAACTCCCAGACACATAACAAGTGGAAAGCGGGTCCCGCTGCCTGTCGCTGTGGATTAAAGGGCATCCCGAGCTAACCTTGGACGTTAAATGGCGTTTACCCGGGCGGTGTGGCAGCGTGTAACTGTGACACCGTTACACATTTTATGCGCGCCGGGGTGGTGGTGAAATGCCAACCACCAGCGCCGGTATTAATTAACGAGCCAATAAATCACACCGTTTGACTGCTTATGGTCTTTTTTTGGGCGACATCAAAAGAACTCACATGACATGGGTAGAGGGCAGGTGTGCACGCGACACTTGCATCTGCAAACGGCATGCATTTATGCATCAAATTTGCATATCGACCATATCGCACGCGTACGAAACAATGTAACGCAGGCAACATGGTAAACGGAGGTATCGATATTTCGACTCGGCCAATCCCACCGGGAATCCCCCGTGCCCCCCCGTAACGGCATCTATAAACGACCACGTGTGTTCGTGTAAATGGGGTCAATTGAATCAACTTTGTCGGATAAAGCGTTTTTCGGGGACGGGAAGCAAAGGGCAGCACGGTGGGGTGTTTCCTAACTGATCGATAAAGTTTCCTCTCACACCTATCTGCATATGCCAACCGGCGAATCCTGCAGTAACAGTGAACCGAACTGGGCGGATAATACGCCCCCAACATCGGCCCGGATGCTCTGCAGTGCCATTAAGTCCGGCAATATTCAGGATTTGAATTCCATGAAGGGTTGGTTTTAGGTTGGGCTGGTTGGGATTTTTCTTCTTCTTTTTTATATCTCAATCAAGAGCAAGAGATGAGAACCGAGAACTTGGGCTGTTTGGGTCCGACCGGTCCTATTGATTGTCAAACACCGAGAATGTTGAAGTAAGGAATGTAACATCCTTTGGTCTTTGTTTCGGTCGTTCAGCCCGTACGGTTTATGTTGGGTGATGGACAAAGTTGGGATTAACAGAAAATAAAGCCGATCAAGCTGAAACCGTTTATTGGAAACGAAGCGTACCCGAAGTGTTATTGAATCATAAAATTAATTATTTATCCGTATTGTCCCACCATTTCCGAGCGTATGCCAAAATGAAGACCAAATCCTTGGGTTGACATTGGTTTATTAAACCGTTGCTCCGTAAAGGAATGTATTGTGAAAAGAGCGCGTAAATATAGTTAAATGTATTAAGTGGTTAACTTTTCGAAATCATAGATCTTTTTTCCAATTGATGAATATGAATAAGTTATAGTAACACTGTCCTTTCAAAGAATCAGACCATTGTTTGGATTCATGAAATGAACCACGATCATTTTAATCGAATTGTAAGAACAGAACTCTATAAAATTCATGCAAAACGATGATTATAGTACAGAATGCTTAAGTACTAAAATGGGTTTTTTTTTTAGTTTTTCGACATCGTAAAATGTTCCTGTAGTCCGTAAGTTTGTACAAAAGTTTGATTTACACGATGAATTGAGAAAATAAAAGAATACTTCATTGCATATTACTGCAGTAATATAGAATGTTTTCATCATTGATTCTAACAAGATTGAGAAGAGAAAATTGAAAATTCACAAAATTTTACAACATTGTTGTACAATCGACACAGACAGTAAGTTCCGCGATATTTCATAACATTTAAAAATAAGTCAACACAAATAGTCATTGAACAAACTCAACAAACAAATTAAGCGATTCATTTCAATAGAAGCATGTTCCTTGTGGAATGATTTGGGCATCAGATTTGATTGTGCGTAGTATTTTCATACAGTACTCGTTAAAGAACCAAAAAGTGCAACAAACTTTGATATTTACCAGTTCTTTAAGCTTATTACATTAAGGACGCTGTTGTTAACAAGAACGCTTAGCGAAAAGCATTGAAAATGATAAAATTCTTAGTTGAAAAAACATTTAAACATGAGGATTTAGGAAAACAAAAATATAATGAAAATTCCAACGTAAAGTATAAACCATTAAAGAGTGTTGGACAACAAGCGGGTTGTATAAATGTGATTGTAGGGCTCATAAATCGACTCCAGTTTTAACGAAGAGTATACATAAATTATTTACTATTTGGAAAAATTCATTTTAAAGTAAAATAGCTATGTAGTGTATCTTAATGTATGCTTGCATACGATAAATTCATTTGAAGCAATTGCACAATGAAAGAGCTTGTCGTCACAAAGCCATTTTGCGGGTCAAGTAACAGAGTCCGCACTTGTTTATCGTAACTGAGTAGAGATAAAATCAATCACCAACTACGTTTAAAAGTTAAGATAACCTTTTCAAATGTGAGTGTGTGTGTGTGTGTTGATTTCGGTCCGATTGTGTTCATTTTCGGGCGATGGGCGACGTCATTGGAATACTTTTGCTAGTCGTTTGCGATCCGTCCCGGGGTAACTGCTGCCTTCAACTGCAAGTGCCATCCGCAGGGAAAGAAAAAAAGGTCAAGTCCACAAGCCGGATAAGGCTGCTCGAAACTTTCTGCTCTACACTACTTGCTAACTCCAGTTCACAAACACACACACAGAGACACAATGGTGGGGCCAAAGTTTTAATTCCATCCGCAAAACTTTGGCGCTCCCGGGCTGGGTGACGTTAGCGGAAAATCCGTCCGTCGGTACGATGGTTTGGTAAATTACATTCTGCATAAACGAAATCGATAAAGCACTGGCACTGGACGCAAACGAACGAAGTGGCAGCCCCGGACGATGCCGAGCGCTACAAGGGCCGCACCACAGTAGTACGGATACTGCAACGATCTGCTAAAACGTTTTCCATATGTTTAATGCATCGAATCATTTATGCTCATAAAAATTAATAAGCCTCGCCCAAATGAATTAGGTCACAGCTGAGCCTTTCGGTGGATTGTGACGAACTCCGAGTCACATTTTATGCCCTTCCCAGTGCGGGAGACGCTTCTCCATGCGCCGTCCGATTGTTGCCCATATATGTGATATTCGATCGACAAACCCGATGACAGCATGCCAAGAAATTGGACAGCATGACATTCGGGCTATGGATGCAGTGATGTTTTTCCCGCCTCCCACCACCAGAACCCGGACAAAAGGCTCATTGAACGAGCTTGGGGATATGATTTTATTTCCTCCACCGCCACCGAAGGCCGAAGAGCTTAGGGACAGTTTTATTTTTCCAGACGACCGGAGGCACTAGCTGGATTAATTTTATTAATGTAAATCCATCGAATAACTAATCCAGAGTGAAGCCTACTTCCGGGCGAGGGTTCGCATGGGGGACGAATGGGAAAAAACCATGTGCCATGCAAGGATAAACCAGGGCATCATCACTAATGCTGCGAAAATGCGTACCGAGCCAGAGTCCACACGGGATTATCCGCTCAACCGGATGAAGTATCCTTGCCCCACTTGTGCGCTACCTCGTGTAGTTGTATGTATGTGCGTTTGTGTGTGTGTTTGTCTGTGTGCGGGGAAGACTAACTGCAGTGTGCGAAAGTTTTGCCACTTCTAAAAAGTGCAACCGCAGCTGCTCCCCGGCGAAGCGAAGCGAGTGGCTTTTGGCCAGAATTATATATGATGCTCGACTGTTTACCATCTCCCTTATGGATGAGCGGTAACAGCAGCAGCAACCTTAGCATCATCAGCAGCCGTGGCCGACCGCATATTGGCGCATGTACTGGATCATGTCCCATGCGGCAGCCGGAGGCCGGAGCGGAAAAGCCGTGTCGAGGCGACACACCGACCGCACAAGGGCGAAGGCCGCTAGTCAATCGTGAGATGAAAACGGTAGGTAAAAACAACAACATCGAGTGTCGAAACAGAAGGAAGGAGGTAGAAAAAGCGAAAGCCATGCACTGGTTCTGTTTTCTTTCCCGGCGGGAAAACTGGGTGAGTTTAAAAAAAAAAAAAAATTACGGTGTAATGCTGCACAATATTGTTTATGCGAAGCAGCGCCAGCGAAGGGTAGAAGTAAAAACATGATTCCAATCGACAACTGGGAGCGATCAATAAGATGTAAAGATTTTGCGATGCATCAGTCCTGTTATCTATTAAGTAATGATCATTTTACACGCTGTTCGAAATTATTGCCCACTTCGCGATGGAAGTCCCTCGGGTTGAGGCAGTAAGGATTTATGTTTGAAGAGGAGATTTGGGCATATTGCAAAAACAAATTCATATACCGCCATTTTGCGTGTATGGTATAACCAGTTTTTTAATGCATTTTTAACACAGTTTGTTAAAAATCTCAACTAAAACATTTTATACTAACTTCTTCTTTTGAAAAATTATTTACTTGTATTATATGCTGGTTAAACATTGTCTTTGCTATTCTAGGGTTCATTAACACCCTTATCGTACTGAGATGTAACAAACCTAATTTTGAATTTAAAATTAAGCCTATTTTGAAGAAACTAAGCTAGTTTTGAGAATTTCTTGAAAATGTTTGAAATTCGTACTTCATTTATTTTCAAAACAGAATTGTGTTACACATTCGTTTTTTCCACACCATAGAAAAAAACATATGATACAAATGATGAGAATGCAGAACGAATTCTACGCAGAAATGTCGCTGTTTTTTTAAAACAAAAATCGTGAATTATCGTTTGTTGCACTGAGGTAGATTTTATCTGTTGCGTTGTGTTACAGTGCCTATTATTTTGAACTAGAGATTAGTTTGTTGCTTTGAGTTAGAGATCTTCAAATCCGCAATCATTAGTAAGTGTTTGGACACTTAGAAAATGTCATTTTCCTGGACTAGGGCAATATCTACCAACGTGCGACGGCCAGCCTTGTAGTGCTCTTGGAGTACATTGACATCTTATCTTAGACCATCTAAATAAAAAAAAGACCTAACTATAACACATACATGACTTAGGGTTTTCTCAAATGAATAAAATCTAGGCTTAGAATAGTTAGATTAGCAATACTTGATAATGGATTACTTTGCAAAATGAATGGACATCTTAGTCCTTTGATTAATTTAGGATCCTTGTTTTCTATTGTCAGCGTTTGGTTCAGTTTGTACCGAGAGATAGTTGATGAATAGTGGTAAAGATGAGACTAAAATGAGTTTTTTTTTCTAAACAGACATTACGCTCAACTTTCGTATCATACTTGAACGCCCAGGTACAGAATTTGATCTTAAATAGCCATAATATTCTCGTTGGTGTAATATGTGTTTCTATTAAATTATACTTCATTTAATCGATCGCGCTTGTATTCAAAACCTCAAAATATAGAATAGAATCATTATTCTTTAAATTGAAAATTGATTGAAACATTTAACTTAAAAATTGTAAAAAGTATCAAACCCCATATCTAACTAAACATTTCACAAAACCCTACAGCCGAGAAAAGGCAAAACCTATTTGGTTGGTAATTCGGCAAGGTTTTTATTTACATTCGAGCTTTACATTCTCGCTTCGTTTCGGAAGGGAAATTTTGTGGCAGGAAACTGTGCTTGAAAGCCTTCGGCATATGTGAATGGCACGAACCGAATCAAACCTACCGTGAGACACGAAACCAAATATTATTTCGCATACTTTAAACAACCATGAATTCGTAAACGGCACAACAAGCCCCGCACCTTACCGCCGAACCTTCCTTCTCCTAGTTCAAACACAAACACGATACGTGCATGCCGACAGCAGATAGTGAAAACATCGTGTTTCGAGTGTAAAATCGGTCCACCAGTCGTGGCCTAATGGTTCGGTGGGTTTCGGTGAAGCAGAGAGGAAGCGCACTCGATTATGTTTCATCACACCTAATGGGCGTACTTTCGAGTTTACGACCCTGCACTACACACCATAACCACCAAACTGAGACGAGCCTCCTCGAGGGTGGGGGGGGGGGGGGGGGGGAGGGGTTCTGGAGTGGGTCTGTTTGTGTTATCGTGATGGCATCGCATAGCAAACACGTCGTAAATATCTACCCCACCATCACCGTGATGCGGTGTACCACCCTCTCCCCCCTCTCGAAAGGATATTAAATTATAGTTAAAGCAAAAATTAGAATAAATAAATACAGATGCCAACTGCGCTCGTCGCAACGGTGGACGGGTACGTTAACGTCAAAACTAAAGGCACATGCGGTAGGAACCGTTGCACCGTACTCACCACTGGTTTCTGGTCGGCGTTGCGTGTTTTCCGCTCGACCATGATTTTTCCCGCGCCAAATGGAATTCTTGAAATGTGCTTCATGACGGTGTCCACGTCGGCCTCGGGCTTCAAGTGCACCACACAGTATCTGCGGCGATGGCGGGGGAGTGAAAAGCGGGAAAAGAGAAACGTGGAGAGAGAGAGAATAAATGAATGACACAAATGGGAAAATGGGAACACGTCGCACATAAAACACTCTTGCCAAGTGGCGAACGACCGCATGGTTTTTGAAACGCGTGTTCGGCCCGGAGTCCTGCCTGGCAGTTTAGCTTTCGCAGCGCGCTCAAGGATCGGGCCGTCAGTTTACCGGAAAAGCTGCACTGGATTTTTAAACAGGGTTTTGAAAAGGGATTTCACCGCCCTCCCTTTTCAGCCTTCTGCAACACCGTACTACCCCCGTTGCCCGAAGACACTCTCCCACACAACTGACCTTGGTGTCGCGGGGCGATGGAAAATTACATTTTCAATGCTGGACGAGTAGCCTTGGACGATCTCTTTGCTGAGGGCCGGATCCGGGAAGCGCAGCAGCAGGACGTGCGGTTTCCGCAGCTGCCCGATGGCTTCCATCTCGACCAGGATCGCCTTCCGGGCATCCTCGAAGCGCCAGTTCTTGTTCGGGTGCTTGATGGGGGACGTTTGCACCGACTTTTCCGCCTGATGATGGATGTCGCTTGAGAAATCAAACGAGCTGTTTAGTCGAAGTAGGCGAACGAAAGGGGAAGTTTTAGTGCTTCATTTTCATCCAACACCAGCAATCACGCTGCGTTTGAACTGGTAAACCGATCGAGTATGCCATGCACTAAACGAAAAACACACACTTTTACCACACCATAGGATGCATGCACACACTACAAAGTAAATGGAAGGAAAAAAGGAAACACAGCACAAATCCAGGAACGATCCTTACATGCGGCTCTTCCGACGGTTTTTGGCGCCATGCAGTAGGTTCAGCATTCGTCGAGGACAGTCGGACATTCTGCGTGCGCTCAGCCCGGAGCAACGTCTGTCGGCCGCGCCGGTTCGAAACGGAATGCTTCGGCCATCTGCTCCGACGAGACCGTCCTGCTCGAGCGAAAGCGACTGAATAATATCGCGCGACGGCAGCATCTCCTCGGCGAAGTCGGTAAAATCGAAGTCGGACGTTTCGAAGCCGGAGTCCACATTAAAGCCCTCGCCCGCTGCCTTGCCCAGCAGCCGCGGCACTACTGACTGCTGACAGCGGTACGCTGGCACTGCTGGTCCGCCGCCTCCACCGACGACGATCCGCTTCGCTGTGTGTGGCAACAGTGAGTATCGACTCGAAACGCTCGCCCTGCACTGCATCACTTCGGGAAGATGGCGTTTTATTGGCACATTTTACAACAGATAAATCACCTTTCTGGCAACGCGTACGCTCTGCTGGTGCTACGTGCCTTGCTCCTACTTTGTGTGTACGTACCGTTCAGCGGTGGTCCTTTCGCCTTCATGCAGACTCCTGTGTGACGATGGGCACAACTGCACACACATGAACAAGCTTTCGCATCCGTTTATCTTCTTTCGCCCGCGCTCATTCGCTCACGTGCGCTTCACCGCGTGCTTTCTCGCTCCCGTCGGGCACATTGTCTCTTCTGTGTGGTGCTTATCCAACAACGCTGTCCAACCACGGCTGGCGTGTCCTTTCCCCTCTATGTATTCCCGTCCCCCCTGCGGTTGGTGTAGGTTTACCACCTTTTTACCACCCACCCGATCGATACAAAACATAAACATCAAAAAGCTCGATATCCCACGAGTCCTTAGAGATCGAGAACGCTAGTTCGAAAGCTTTTGACGTGCTTCGAAAATATGGACAGCTGTTTTACGAAATTGTTGTCACCATTTGAATTAGTCGTATGAATCCCTTTAAATTTTTCTCAATTCATAATTTCATTGATAATTCGTAAAGTTGTTCAGTTGTTTCAATTTCAAAACGTTTGCAATCAACTAACTTTATTAAATATTAAACTACTCCTCACTGCTTTTGTCGTTCATCATCATTACATTAAGCTCCGATGGTGTTTTGAAGTACTCATCGAGCAACAGAACGGGCTTATCGTTCACCTTGTATCTGGACTCCTGCCACGGCAGAATGCCTCCCGGAGGTACTGGAACTACATCGCCACGTTTGAACGGGAGCGCTTTTGTGAGCAGAGGAATCTGTCCCTCAAAAATGGCCAGATATCTGTACGGGAAGAGGTTTTTGTTTTATTCTTGCGTTTATGCTGAATGCCTTTGCTAAGAACTGCTAGTGTCTTACTCTTTATCGTTGCGGTAAATTCTCAGCGGATAGCGATTGATGACGACACGAATAACGACGTTGATCAGGAGAAAAAAGCCAAGAAAGTACAGCAAGTCCGTTTCGTTGGCCGTCAACGATGCGTATTCAATCTCGAACGGTACCACGATATGGTGGAAATCTTTTAAATATGAAAATGCACAGATACCTCCCAGCGCGACGAAGCTGAAAGATGTTATGAAATTACACGCTGGAAAGAAACAGAAATGATAAAATAAAACATCTTTTCCTTAAAAATGAATTCAGGGATACAAACGATTCACATAAGATATGATTTCGAATCAAATGCTTCCGTTTTCGAAACAAAAAACGAGATTTTCAAAGGGCCGTGGGGCAGTGTTGCCAATTACCAACGATTCATTTGACAGTCGATCTGTTGTTTACAAACATCGCACCTATCGCATCACACAAAAAAGTTAATCTTCGAGGTGATAAAATAAGGTTCCAACTTCGCAAAAGGGTGGTTTATTCACTATGAATATTCTACCGAAAAAGAGGTAAAGTGCTAAATAAAAGATATGCTTCGATCGCATTTTGCATTACTCTACCAATTGCTCTACTTGCAGATGGCACGTTCGGACCAAAGACAATATCGCCCGTGTCCGACGGGATGAGGCAAAAGCTGCAGAGGAAGAAAAGGAACGGCTACGGAGGGTTGCCTTGGCCGACCAAGAAGCTCGTATAAACTTATTGCGTGAAAAATCTCGCGGCAAGCAACAAGACGGTCATACCGAACCTACCGTTGAAAGTGAAATCAATGCACGAGTGACGAGACAGGAACACGTCAACTTCTTTTCGGAACTTGAGGAAGGTAAGCACGATGGCGTTAAGCGCAGCAATTTGGATCATGAGAAGGAAAAGAAAGAAGAGCAGGAAAAGTACGAAAAACAAATCGGGTACCTCACGTACCTCGGGCAGGATACAAACGAAGCCCTCGGTAAACGGGACTGGTACGATACGGCACCGAAGCGGGAGGAAACGCTCGACGATCACGGGAAGCCCATAGAGGTTGGATTGAAAACCAAAAGCTATCACGATCCATTGAATGTGATTCGAAGGTATGTTCCGAGCACAAAGTTCCAGCCCTCCGTTCCGTCCACTTCAAAGCCACCGGAGGAAACATCCGCCAACTCGGCCCAGCTCCTTCCAACAAAGCAAATATCATCCTATCAACCGCTCACAGAGCAAAGTAAACGCAAGCACTCTAAAAAGCGACGTTTGAGCGTAAGCTCGTCCGACACATCGCACTCGAAAAGGAAAAGTAAGAAGCACAAAAAAGATAGCGAGAAAAGGAAGAAAAAGGAAAAACGGAAGAAAAGGAAGCATAAAAAATCAACCTCGGAAGACAGCGATAGCACTGATGAGGAACAATTGCGGATTAAGAAAGCTAATCTGGAACGAATGCGAAAGGAACGCATTGCGAGGGAAAGGGAGGAAAAAGAAAGGACAGAAAAAATGCTAGCACGGCTACGGGGTGATCCGGAACCTGTACCACCAAAACCAAAAGAAGTCCCACAAAATCAACCCTTACGTCAAAAGTATAACTCCCAATTTAATCCGGAGCTCGCAAAGCAAAATTACGAATAAAATGATAAGAATTGTAAAACATAAATCGTCTACTGTATGATTTATTACACGATTCTCCTAATTACACATACTTTCCGAACCATTTATGGTCAACCGGTGAAAGCCATCGATGGCACCCTCCCAGATTATTTTGAACGATGTACTTAAAGTTCCATGGATTTAGATTCTCCCGCTCAAGACGCTCTTCCTCTGCCTTCATCTTGTCTAACATTTCCTGCGACACTACCATCGCCTTGAACGGTAACTTGGGGCACACAATGTCCAGGATTTTCTTCGCTTCAACAAACTCTAACTCTCCGGCCAGTTCTACAATCACTCTGCCGCTCTTTACCGGGGTTACGTAGTGATCGATGGCACCTTTACCGCCACCCATGCGTTGCCCTTGACCCTTCTTGGTGACCGGCTGCCAAGGCGCTTCTACGCGCCAAATGGAAAACATTCGGCTTGTATCCATTTTTCGACCGATCGTAAGTCGCAACATTTCGAAGTGACCCCACCGTAACCGTCCACCGCCGGTCGCAATGATACCGTACTGTTTGTGAACCAGTGAGTTGTGAACAGTCTCGGGGCCACGCATCCATTTCAATTTCTTCTGCATTTTGGGCGCACGCAAGTTGCTCGGTAGTATCGGCACTTTGTCCATAAAACGGAGCTTAGGCCGTTCTGGCATTTCAATATCTGTGTCGAACGAAAGTACACTCGTGAGTTCGAAAAACAAACAATCACAATGCCTTTAATGCTACTTACTATCGTATTTGATCGGAGGTGCGAAAAACTTCATGCCGGCAATCTGTTGACCATATTGCCCTCGCAATAAGCCTGACAAAGTTTAAAGGGCGATTAAGTTCCATGATCAGCAAGTTCTCGTTAGTTTCTACATACCCGTAAGCAAGGGCCGGAACTTTTCACATGTGGCCAACATTTTAATTAAGATTTACGCCAAGTTCTAGTGATTTTGCCGACTAGAGTCCTCCAAAAATTGCGTAAACATTCGTGTGTTTTGATGTCCCACAATTTGCTGCTCAAATTGACATTCATAGTACCAAAACCTGCCACCAGGGAACGATAAGCACGTGCAAAACTATGTGCAGTGTTGCCAATTATCAACATTTTGAATATTGTACCGATATTTTATTTAGAAAACACAATTTTAACAAATTTCCAATCAATAAAACGGGCGTATCCCTACAAGTTTCTGACGTACTTTACTAATTAAAGTGGACAAGCTAAAGCATCATAATCTGAACGACACTGCCAATGACCTTTGAAAACAGCCGTGTTTACATCACATTACTTTACCTCGGCACTACGATCACTTTTACTTACCCGAAAGATAATACTCCATCGGAGCCCGATATATTATGCTAAACCCAGGGGGTATATTATCTTTTTTCAAAAAATGCTCTTCCCGTTTTACTACCGCTTTCCGGTACAGTGGTGAGGCTGTTGATACATTCCGCCGGCTACAAAGCGAAGAGGCATTCATGAATTATTCAATCAAAGAAAGGAGGGTATGCTTGACCAAATGATTTACTTACAGTATTATTGAAGTTATTATCGAGGGTCGCTTGTATACCGAAACAATTGGGATGAGTTTGGACCTAGCGGCCGCTAAAAAATGGTGCGAAAACATTTTGTTCACCCAGTTCTATTGTGCACAACAGATGATTTTCTTGTTTATTTACATTCTCTAATTAATGTCACGGTGACGGATCGCGGCCGCATAAGACTTGACAGTTAGGAAAATAATCAAAACATTAAAAACAAGCAGTACGTGGACTTTAGTTAGCCGGAAACAATAACAAATTTATCACAATCAACATGAGAATCCCAACAGTTATCTCTTTGTTGTTTAGCATAGTATCGGTCGTAAGTTGTGTCCAGTGCTAATCATAGGTAAATTTCGAACTGGACGTTTTTAATTAAATTATCTCCCAATTGTGTAGGTTTTCGCCGAGTTCTCCGCTGAAGACTGCCGCGAGCTGGGGCTGATCAAATCACAATTATTTTGCTCGTCCTGCAACAGCTTGACCGACTATGGTTTAGTGGAGCTAAAGTAAGTTAAACTACCAATTGCTTAAATGCCCCTTTAACGAACAACCCAAATTGTTCCAGAGAACACTGCCTTGAGTGCTGCCAAAAGGATACGGTAAGCGATGGCAAGCTAAAGGTTTACCCAAGGGCGGTGCTGGAAGTATGCACGTGCAAATTTGGAGCCTATCCGCAAATTCAGGCCTTTATCAAAAGTGACCGTCCGGCAAAGTTCCCAAATCTCACCATCAAATACGTCCGAGGGTTGGACCCTATCGTGAAGCTGATGGACGAGGGAGGTAATGTGAAGGAAACCCTATCTATTAACAAATGGAACACCGACACTGTGCAAGAGTTCTTCGAAACGCGATTAGCTAAGGTTGAGAACGATGATTACCTCCAAACAAACCGAGTGTGAGAAATGCGTTGGGTGAATATTGAATAAACAAAAATGGAAAAATTTTAATACGAAACCCTTTGGTTGGTCTATTGTATTGTTTACTCCTACGACTAGGAAGAAATAAACTCGCGGTCAGAACAGTTGCATAAACTCAAAGTCCACAAGCTACACTGCCCAGTTTGTTCTAGGTTGTAGACGCGCTAGCTTGTTAATGAATTGGGCACGCTTTACGCTGTAATTATCACACACGAAAATAGAAACAAATATGAGTCACAAGGTATTTCTCCGTTAAACATATCGTGGCCTCTCTAAAAGCTCGAAAAAAAATGCACAAGGTTACACCCAGAACTCTTTGCATAAACAATCCTTGAACATTTCAGTTGGATTAGTTACATTGTTTTTTATTTATAACTTAAAATGAGACAAATAAAGAGAAAATTGGAATATCTAAAGACTTTAAACTCGGGGAGTCCGCGACAGCCGAGCGGTAGCGCCGATTAGAAAATCGGCCCATGACCGTCGGGGCTCACCACCTCGACGACGTGGGTTCGAATCCCAACCGAGACCGGACCCTCCCCTATACGAGAGGACTGACTTTCCACGTAAACAAAGGGGAAAAGTCTTGTAAGCATTTAATGGCCGCGTAACGGTCGTTACGCCAAAAAGAAGACACACTTTAAACTGGTAATATGTATATCAAATTTTAGGGTATTATCCAACCAGTTGAATTTATGACCAAATGGAACCAGAAGCTCCCTTACTTTCTCGGATCCAACATTTCACCCCACACCTATAACACCGATCAATATTTAACACGCTTAAACCATTCAGCAAAGTAAATATTGCCAATTTGCTTCTATCACCCGGGGGTTTTCGGCTGTTGAGTGGGAAGTCATCTGCAACGGCCATTTGAAAGAGCGCTATTCGTCGTCGGCGTCGTCGCATTTCGCCAAAGTGTTCGCAGCGGTGTTAGAAAATGTGTTGTTTATGTTCCCAATCAATTATCACTTCGTTCTTAATTTGTCTCGCACAAAGTCCTGTGTGGCTCGAGTCATTAAGTGCCATGTGACGAGATTTGCCGTTAGTAAACACCGATGCCGGGCCGGGTAGAGAAGAACCAGTTTTAATGCTGGAAATTACTCTTTCCAGTCGATTATTCGATATCGTATATATATCCCCAGCTGATCGTGATAGGATCAGCATTCGTGGTAAAACATTCAAGCAAGAGACAATGAAGGCAGCAGTAAGTTGGCTGAAGTGAGTGGAGTGTTTAAATTTTTTAATGATTTATTTCCGTGCTTTTATTAACAGATTTTCGTACTCATCGCCGTGGGCACCGTGTTGGTTGTGGCCGACGACTTCAAGAAGGGCCCTGGCCCTCACCATGAGGATAACCATCATGAATTTAACGGTCAGCAGCATCAGCTGAAACAGCAGCATCCACAGGAGCATCTTCACCCGGCCGGCCCGGCCCATCAGGAGAATCATCACCAGGCCGCCCCGGCTCACCAGGAGCACCAGCTTAAGCAACAGCACGAGCATCAGCCACAGCCCCATCAGCACCACAAACGCGAGACTCCGAAGCAGGAGAACGTAGCTGGTCAATCGACCACGGCCGCTCCGAAGGCCACCGTCGACCCGAAGCAACCGTCTGCCCTGCCGGCCATCGTAAGCCAGCCTCCGAAGCAGAAGCGTGATACCCTGGCCGACAAGCCCGTCCAAGCCCGCCCCACCACGGCCTCTCCGGCGAAGGGAGTCTCCGGTAGCAACCAGCAGAAGAAAAACCAGCCCCGTCCGACCGGTAGCGCCAAGGTGAACCGTGACCAGCCCAAGGTTCCTCTGCAGGTCCCACAACCCGGCGCGAATAACAAGGCACCGGCCGCAGCCCCGGCTCCGTCGACAGCTAACCCGGCCAAGAAGGCTTAAGGTGTTCGCCGATACTCTGATACATCGTTGTGGTGGCATGCACATGTTATTTACTCGTTAAATCGTGAATGTTTTACGTGTTTTCTTTTAATAAAATGTTACAACTATGATGCAAAACAAAATTTAATATTTTTCGGTTATTGACTATGGTTATAATCTTATGTGGGCAGCATTAATCTGGCTCAATTTTAGGAGCTCAAGTGCTTCAACACTCCAGGTTCAGCTAATAAGTTCATTTAGGAACTAAAATGGATGTCTTTATGACCCAAGGTGTTTCAGAATGCTTCGTTATCAGTAGGATCTAACTATTTTCAGATATGTTACAATATTTCTGTTTAGTTTGACTAATTATTTTCCATAAAAAGTGTTTAATAAATACTGTTAAACCAAATTGAATTATTTTCTGCCCCACGACCGCATTTTGCGTTGGAATAAAAAAACATATTTTTCCTCAAATATTCCTAAAATCCCCATTATTATTTCGATTGCGCCATTTCCGAACCTAATACATAAAATACTATTTGATAAACACATCACGATATACTTTTTGAAAAAATCCATTTATATTCTTCAGATTACAAAAACGATGTCTATATCAAATCGTATGGCATTGTGCTCGAAATTATGCTTGAATGTTGTTGGCTCGAACCATTTTTGAGTACACTTTAAACTTTGTAAAACAAACTACTATAATCTGCAATCGTAACTTAAGCGCGAAGGATCAGTAAAAGCTGAAAGTACTATTAAAATTTAAATCCTAGAAGTAATTGTGTTATACAATATTATACTGCTTTAAAGCATGACACTGTACAAAAACTCAAAGGAAAATACATAAAAGAAAAGACAGATAAAATAATGTTACATTGCCGGTGAACTATTACACAACACCAGAAAAATGTGTCACCGTGAATCGCATTGCCAAAAAAAAGCAAAAACATGTCCCTCAAATAAGATTCGATTGGTGTCTCGTAAACAAACGGGTCTAGGATGACCTCCGGTGGAGCTGCGAGGACGCACGGCACGTTTGCGACATTGAGCAGAATTGACTTACTCATCGATTACCAAGCGAGAGCCGGGGGAAGTGATAATCGGCCGTGTTTTACTCCTTTACCCTAACCTCCATCGCAGGCCGCAGGAACGGACGGATGGACGCAGGCGCAGGATGCGAATTGGTTAAGTACATATCGATCGAGGGTAATTCTGCTGCTTCTACGTACTCTCGTGCATTGCCGTCCATCGTTGGAGTGAAGGTGCGAATGGCGCGCTGGCAAGTAGCTGGCTTTGAGAAAAAGGTAGGATACATATAAAAGCGAAGCGGTGTCCACCAGCGCCAATCATTTGATAGTGTACCGTTCGCTCTAAGGTTGTGAAAATGTTCAAATTTGTAAGTGTCTAGAGTCCATCGTGCTTTAAAATCGGTGTAAATTGTAATACGATTTCCTACGTTTTAGGTGTGTATCCTGGTCCTGCTGGCAGTCGGCGGCTACGCGTTTCCCCTCGAGGAAACATCCGAAAAGCTTCCACGACCATCGCCGATTAATCCGGAAGTGGTAAGCGATCCGAAACCGGCCTTTGCGAAGGAAGCGTCGTTCACCCCCGAGAGCCATGTGCAGAAGGTTCCGGCAGCCGGCGTTAAGCTGAGCGTGGAAGTGGCCAAGAACGAGCAAACCACCCCGACGGCCGAGCCCGGTAAGGAGAAGTCCAAACGGTCGCTGGAAACTGAGCCCACGTCCACCAGCACCAGCACGTCGACCAGTACCTCCACTAGCACCTCCACCAGTACCACCACCTCGAAACCGGCCTTCCGACGCAATCAGCCATCGACAAGCACGGAACAACCGAGCAGCACCACGGCCTCCAGCACCACGCACAGCACGGTCTCGGTGAAAACTCCGGTCGGTGCGACGCGCTCCAAGCGTGAGGTTGACGTCACCGCAGCTCCTGCCACCCCGACCAGCGGCGTTACGAAACGCGCCACCACCCTATCACCATCCTCGTCTTCATCCTCCACTGACGACAAGGAAGGACCACACTACGTGCGACCGGTCCCGGTCGAGCAGATACTGAAGAACCTCGGACAGCCGGAAAAGCACCACGCCGAACAAAGCACAACGGAAAAGGCGAAGGAAAGCAGCGAGGAGGCAACGCCGTCCGAGGCGGACAAGTCTGACGACGCGACCGCACAGGATTCCACGTCCCACCTGAAGAAAACGCATCCGGTGATCCACCAGCAGGGCGCTTAAGATTCCCTTTTGTTTGTTTTGGTTATTGATAATGTTTTGTTTAAATGAAGGTATAAAATAAAAAAAATCACATTTATTGAAATTTTAAAGAAACAGTTCAAATTAGGGCAGAAATTATACGCAACAGAAAACGATCGATAACGAAAAGATCACACAAACCGGGGGAGCACGCAAAACATTTCTTTCGATGTAAATCACAACACGCCGCCTTCTTGATTTTTTAATGTTGTTTCATTTCACAATTTGTTTGCTAATCATGGTTGTCTTTTATCATTTTTTTTTTTGTTTTGCTTCCCTTCATAGTTTTGCTCGTAGTAATATCGATTTTGTCTTGCTTTTTTTCTTCCGTTCACGCATAAGCTTGTATCGAGGAGTTTAAAGATTGTTGTTTTGTTATTTCTGCTCATGGATGAGATGATGCGTATTTATATCATAAAGGTATCAATATGCATGACATGATTTTTCTTTTTAGATGTAAATGTATATATTGGGTGTATATATATATATATTTTTTTATTTTATGTATATTGAGTGTACGTGTATATGTATGAAGGTGTTTCCTGTCTCCTCTGGTTTTAGATCATCCTTTTCGTGGTTGTGTTTTGCACGCTTTCTAAAAATATAAGTATTTATATATACTAGGGGTTGTATTTTTAAATGGTTTTACACGCCCTTTCATTTACCCTTCCAACACCCTCTCAGCCACCGGTTCGTTCCATACAGTGCTCCTCTTCCTACCGTCCTTACAACACTTATCGCGTTTCCGTTTTTTAAGGGAGGGATACTAGTACTATCATTACGGTTGTTACTACTACAGTTACCGCACCCGTCCCTTGGTGTGCCTTTCGTGTGGTATTATAACTTGGTATTATCCTTTTCATTTTATTTTGCTTCTCGATTTTGATTATGATGTACGATTTTGCATTTGTTTTTTCTTCAGTTATTAATTTGTTCCGATGTCCACTATTTTGATTTCGAACGCTTCACTGGAACACACCTTATACCGCGCGCCATGAGTTTTAGTTTTTCTTCTTTCTTCTGCCAAACAACACAAAAAATGCGTACTGATTAGATACTCGCGATCTTATATGAAGACACGTTATCGCTGCACAACGCTTCGCCCCGTCGTGTTCGTCGCAAATCACGCATGTTATTCGCGATTCGATAAAATACTTATATCGCCATTGGCCATCTTGACACTGTGCGATTCTTTTTTTCCTCCGTTTTCTTATTAACTGTGACTGCCTCACACCACGTCCCCATTATCACCTTATTCGTAGTAAAATTGTTGGCCTACCGAATCAGAAACTTATCTCAAGTTCCATCCCCTGATCCTCATGATTAAATAAGAATAAAATGGAAGTTAAGCGGCGCGGCCAATCGCTTTCAATGTAAAACAAAAATTCACATCTGCTCTATTTTAGTTTTCGTTGAGAGAGGGCTGGCTCCGTTTGCTACGACACTCGTTACACTGCGTGTTTTGTTTCTTATTTCTTTTTTTAAATTTAAGAATACGTTAAAATCTAATGATAATAATATAACCATTTACGACTAGCATTTCGCAGTGTTTGTGTGTGTTTATCGGCGTAATATTTCCCCAAACAGTATTCCCTCTCTTACTCTAACGCCGAAATTGATTTGCAGCAAAGTAAAACCACCCTTCAGCAAGGGGTAAGTGAGACTGATGACGCTGGCCTCATCGTATTCAAGTAAAAAGCGTCTGGAGCTAATTTAATGCTATTATCGTACACAACATTCCCTCCTTCTGCGCCTTGTTCTTCTTCTCATCGATCTTCTCAATCGCTCCTTTATTCGGTTGCGTAACAGAGTATAATAAATAAATCCACCAACTGGGACCACGGGCAGCCAACCGGTATTATCTGGTGGAACGACTTTGCTGGTGACTGCAGCGCCTCCCGCCTGAACACACCTCGCTTTTCAAAACATGACAAACATGCTCTTTCTTTTTATGTTTTAAAAAGTCTTAAGCTCTTTGGCTAAACGTCGGATCATCGGATGCATCCCCGGGAGTTTGTGGAACATGTGTTATTCGCTGGAGTAAACGTAGTACGGATATAAGCGCGGACTTTGTGGAGCTCCGAAATCATCAACCATGTTGTATGCCTCAAGCTGTACGCGGTTCTACTCGCATCGTGGATTAGTTTTATTATTCCGTTTATCTCACATGAAGCGCAATTAATTGCCATTGATTTTTTACGTTTTGTTTTTCATTTTATTTGGTTTGGGTCGAAGCACGTTCTGCTTGATTATAACATTTAAAATATACATTCACAATGGCATGGTTGCAGCACTAAGCAGAATCGAATATAATCTCCAATTCACTAATTATCAAACGGGTCTCGTAGGCAGGCTACATCGAGTTAGTTAGCTTTTGCTTGGGTTTCTTACTTTTTTTTTTTGATACTTGTTTTTAAACATAAAAGTTATACAGTCTTGTACGACGCGCTTGACTTCCAGCCAAGTGCGGTCATTGTGTGTTATCGAGTGTTATTTTTTTGTTTTTATGCTGTGTTTGTTTAAAACTATCACTTGCAGTGGGAAGGGGTGAAAAAATCCTCTGCTCCCCATCCCATCCCCAGTATCGTTTCTGCACTCTCTTACCTCCTCGTAACCCTGCTACCATACATTTCAGCGATTCCGATGTTGTTTTGACATAATTAAAAACACATGTATTCCTTAAAATTGATATCATACTTAAATCCCTGCGTTTGCCATTTTTTAAACTGTTTTCACAATCATTCAACCATCGATCGATTGACAAAAATAATGCTACTTCCGGCAGTTGGACGACTGTTTGGACGAAACCAAAGCAAGTAAACACAACACGAGTACCAACTAAAAAACCATAAAGCTCGACTCGAACTGAAAATCTACCGAAAGGGAACGGAGGGCTGCCGGGTGTACACAAGCCACCCGTCTTGAGAACGTGTGCCTTTGTCCCTCCCGTATTCGTATGTGTGTTAGGTAAAATTGTATCAGACATTTTTGGCAATCTCATTGAGCATATAATTTGTTGGGTAGTATAATATGTTCTTCTACGTTCGACATAAATTATACGCGCGATTTGCGAACAAGTTGTGGCGGGTCGCTTTTCATACAAGTGAACCAATCTAGTTGCCATAGATGAAACAAAGAGTGCAGTTTCAGCCAGTCTTACACGTCTTTGCATTTGCTCCCTTACTAAATCTGTCTTACAAAAGTTTGAAAGTTAAACCGTACCGACTGCAGTAACTGGTGCTTCATCGACAGAAACGTTTTCGATGGCCATTTTGGATGACGTATGAAGAACGTGCGAGTTTACAGCAAAACGAAACTCGCGTCGGAATCACCAATGTGGGAACGTATGAAAAAACGTATAGCACTATGATTATGTAACTGACTAAAAACTGACCTCTTAATTTCATCTATGGCAACTAGATTAGATTGCTTCTATACCAAACGATCAACCACAAAGCTTAATCAATCGCTTCAGATTTGTGTTCTTTCGCTTTTGGAATTCGTTTCAAATGTTTTATCATAATTAAATACACCACTAGAGCATGTTTTCTATTTGTTTTCACATTGCTTCTTCTTGTTGTAAGGTTGGGGAGAGTGTATGTGCAATTATTACACTGGTCACACAATTGCACGGCGTCCGGGCATTCCCCACTAGTGCGAGGAGCCTGTATGTCAAAAGAACTCGTTTTTGGATGGGAGCTATTTTTGCAAAACTTTTCCAGGATGATCATCTTTTCGGGTTGCAATTGTTAACTGTATTATTATTACTATTAATATTGAATCGTTTTCTGCTGCTTTTCTTCTCTTTTTGTTTCAAGAGTTTTGGTTGGTTTCAATGTACTTCAATCAATCAATACGTACAAATGCATAAGTTATTAATGTGGTGTATACAATCAGTTCTACCTTAAAGCCGACTCGACGACGTACGACCCCGGATAACAAGCTCCAGAAGCTTTGGACCTCCGACCACGACCCCGACGTCGTCCATTCAACACCGGAGCAGCAACTAAGTGTTTTAAACGTAAATCACACACACACGCATACACACGCACACAGACATACTCGAGCCCACCCAACCCGATGGTGGGGATCGACGCTAATTTCGTAAGTGCATCAATAAGCCCAATTTTTCGACTTTTTGGACCGCTTATAGCAATGCTAACGATCGTGTAAAGCAAATTTGAGTGTTTGATCACCTGGACCGTGGGAGGTTGAGTGTGCGGAAAAGATGAGACGAACAAAACAAAAACGAAAAAAAGAATACAATCCCTTCTTATTATATACAATAATCGATTCGTAATAATCAAAGTCAAACATCACACAAAAAGAAATACTTCCTACTACTGCAGAATCACAATGTTTCAAGATGCTTTTTCTCTTTCTCTTTCCTCTCTTTCTCTCTATCTCTCTTGCGTCATGCCGCAGTGATTCGGAAGATGGAACCATAAACAGAGGAAACCTCTGGCCGCGGCCACTATGGCGGCCGGAACGGCAACGCATCGTACACACACAGACACAGTGACTAAAACTGCTCATCGAAATCAACCAACTTTACTTGAAATTACCTGAGCAAGGCGTTCGATATCTGCTTCAGCGATTGGCCGACCTCTTGGACGAGTTTTTCGTTGTCTTGCACATTGCGGTTGCTGGCCGAGCGAAGGGATCGGGCCTGGTTCTCCATTCGCGTCACCAGCTCACGGAAGTGAAACTTGGCGTGCGGTGGCAAACTTTCGTTGTCAGCAAACGTCACGCAGGAGCCTTGGAGGGAGTTGAGCCGGTCGCTGAGTGCCAACCACTGGGAGCCGGAAATGGAGGCGACCGGTACCTTGAAGCTAGCCTGCAACAGTTGGACCAACTCGAGGATACCGTCCCGCCCGGAACCGGTAGTTCCGGTCGGAGGACCTGTGCCCGGTGTGGACGAGGACACGGTGGAGGACGATTTATCGGACACCAGTGAGCTGCTGCTGTCGTTCGACTTTGAGATGACATTGCCTCCCGGGGCGACGGGTGTTGCTTGCTGCTGTTGGGTGGTCACTCCCGACGCGTTTGTCGAAGGTGGAAGCATGTTTTGCACGGGCGTTGCGTAGATAGAAGAAAATTTGGAAGGTTTCATTGGGACGGCTGGTTTTTTGCTATTTCCAAGCGTTCCCGTCGACATCGGAACATTTCCAACGATGTTGTTCGGCTGCAGTTGCTGCTGCTGATCGTGTCCATCTTGACCAGCGCCACCACCACCACCACTCGGGGACGTCCCATCTTCCGCCTCCAGATTGTTGTTCATCTTTGGCACCATATTGGTCGCACTTTTCGTACCCATCTTCGGACTCAACTGCACACCACTCGGATCGTTGGGCGATTCTTTCGCCTCCCACAGCTTCTTCAGGCTGCTAATGCTACCGGTGCTCTTGCGCTTACTATCACCATCCTCACCACCGCCGGCACCGCTACTCCCAGTCGACAGATTGTCCCCACTGCCACCACCGACACTGTCCACCTTGAGCGAGTTGCCCTCCAGACTTTCGCGCTTCCGATCGTCGCTCAGCTCGATCTTGATTTCAGTCTTTTTCAGCTCGATCACCTTGTTGCTATCGATCGGCGCCACACCGGTCACGATCGTCGTCGTCGACGGCGAGGAGGAGGAGCTGGTTTTCTTCAGCTTCAGCGTGTTCAGCTCGTTGTTCTCGATTAGCAGACTTTTGCCACCACCCGCCACCATCGATGCCCCAGCGTTGGTTGTGCCTCCGTTCCGTACCACAGCGGCCGTGTCACCCTTGCGGACCGCCGACCGATGGTTCTCGTTCTCCGACGATGAGGAGGACGCAGAGTTGTCATTATTGTTCAGTATGTTACCATTGCTATTGCTGGTTATGTTGTTATTGTGCACACTGTTATGCACGTTGTTACTCGTCCCATGCTGGTGGCCACCCTTGTTGTTATTGTCCACCGATCCTCCCATAACACCGGACTCACTCAGCTCCGTGCCACCGTTGGCCGAACTACCGTCCACGTTGTTTTGATCCTGCACTTTGCGTAGCCGTGACTTGAAATCGATAATTCCTCCCGTAGTGGTTTCCTCCTTTTTGACTGCGACGTTCGGTGTACGCTTCGCTGGGTCCACCTTCTTCAGCTGCGCCTTGAACGGTGGTTGGCTCGGTGCATTACCACCCAGGGAGTTGTAGTTATCGCTGCTGCCACCCGATGGAAGGATGGTAGATTTCGACATCGCCACCGGTTGTTTTCGCAGCGAACTCACGTCCGATGATTTGTAGTGCGATATTGGCTGTTGGTGTACCGTGGAAGCTGGAGGTGGTGGCGGTGGGAGTAGTAGCGGGGAGGGAGCCTTGGGAAGATTCATCGTTTCCGACAGCTCACTGACTAATTGTGAAGCCGGGTCGGAGGAAGAAGAACCACCGTACGGGCCGCCCATCGAGGATGATGTTTTCGAACCTCCACCAGCGCTCTGCTGTAAACACTTTGGCACATTTGATAGTTCCTTGTTGGAGGCGGAGGAGGAGGTCGACCGCTTTGCGTCCGGTTTGCCGGGTTCTTTCGGTCCACCGTGGGCTGGAGGCAAGGGAAGGGAGGATGATACCGCCGGAGGATCAGAACTAGCCGTTCCGCCGCCGTGCAGCATCATGGCGTCGGCCGGGCTTCCTAGCGAACTGCACGAATCCGTCGATGGTTCGCGTTTGCGCAAGCTTACACCGAACCTCGAACTTGCTTCTTCGACGCTGGGTTCCGTGTTGCGTACGTCGTTGCAAGGCGTTACTAGCGTTTTCTCCATCATACCACCACCGCGCTGTTCCAACGGCATATCGAACTCCTCCGGAGGTGGAGGAAGATCGACCGGTGGCGGAGGAAACTCGAGATCGGCAAGCGTCGGTTGGAGGGCACGCTTCGGACTGTTATTACTTCCGACCGTACCGCGGAAGGAGGAGAATGTCATCATCGAACCATCGGTGGTCGTCCGATGGCGTTGCAGCTTGGAGAGGCTAGCCGTGGCCGAATTGGACATGGTCACCCCGCTTGACGAGTTGCTGCGAATCATCTGCGGTTGCACCGACTTGAGGGCTGCATTTCTCTGGGCAAGTATACTGTTCGATATGGCGGTGGCCGCCGCCAACGGTGGGGGCGGTGGTTCCGCCGTTGAAACCACTCCCAGGTTCATCTGCTGCGAATGACCAGCGGCGGACGGTGGTAGGGCTGGTAAGCCGACCGCATGCGGTTGTGCCATCTGTGGCGGCTGTTGCTGTTGCTGCTGCTGCTGCGATTGTTGCTGGATGACCGTGCCATCACTTTGTCGTAGCGACTCAAGGTAAGCCCCTATTCGGGCATCCTTCGGCAGGGTGCCGTAGCGATTGATTGCTTTCTTTACGTTTTGCACCTCCAGCGCACCGACGATCGGTTGTTGCTGATTATTGATGCCACTAATGCCACCGGGTGGCAAGGGATCACGGCGACCCGACTGCGACGCTTGGGGTAAACGCTTGCTGCCGCGTGTCTCTAGCCCACGATTGCCCATAATGGGTGCCCGCTTGAACGAGGAGCTCTGCTGAGGCGTTTTTTGAAACCCGATCGGTTCCTGATTGTCCGTATCGGTGTCGGGCGTCACTTCCGTCTGTTCGTTCTCGGAATCGGTCGCCCGGTTCATTAGGTTTGCCATATCACGTGTAAACCCTAAAAGAGAAAAAGTTAAGTGTCAGTGAAAAAGGTACAATTCCTACAAACAACGAAACACATCAAAAAGCACACCACCGCACGCTTGTAGTTAGTTTCCGTTCGATCAAAAAGCATGTTAGAGGGTTTGGTTTAGTTTGAATTAACATATACTGATACTCGTGCCACAGAATTGTAGATGATTTTACAAATATCCCACGACAGTCATTGTTCACACACTTTATTTCCAAAGCAGAGGATATTGTCTCTAAGGCACCATGTATTGAAAAAGTTCATCAATTTTTATCTTTACGGCATTGGGTTTTGAAATAAAAACTCATCAACTTTTGTATCTAACGCATCTGGTTTTACCTCGTAGTCAAAAACTTTTGTGACTTGACGAAAATAAAAACAAAATCCCGGTTGTACTTTTCCTAGACAATTACACTCTAACAACAACAAAAAATATACTTATGCTTTAAAATTAACTTGTGCCTATTGCTATGTATTTTCTATCAATTTTTCGAGTACAGTATTATTTGCGCATTTCAAAATCTGCACAGAGGCGATGAGTTCGGGTATATAAACGTATTTTCATATTTTTATCAATATCAAACCTTCAATTTGATAATAATTTAGAATAAATGTTTGCATTGAAGGCTACTTCATTTTAAAATTATTAGTGCAAACAATAAATTTCATGTTATCGTTCATGCTAAATAAAAAACTTTGTTTGCTAGGAACAACATTAAAATCAGAAGACAAAACCCCGATGGACACGAAACATAAAGTGATGAATTAGAGGCAGAACCAGATGCCATAGAGACCGAAGTGAGTGAGCAATTTTGAACCCAGATGCCTTGGAGAGAGAAAAGATGAGGAGCTATTTCAATCATGGATAGGTTCGAGGCAAAGGCCTACCTTTTCAAGCCATCAACTAGATATTAAACCTACATTTCGTGATTACAAAATACTTTCTGTTCAAATAGTGTTATAATGTGGTCATAAACACCGTAGCTATTGTTAAGTAAGAAACCAACACACCACGCATGGGTTAATTTAGGGGTCAGAAAGAAAATTGTTCCATGAGAATATCAGATTAGTGACAATTATTAAACCTCCGGAAACGGCATCACCAAGCCATTTCGTAACAAAAAAAAAAGATTTGAATTAGAATTGAAATAAATTTGATAAAGAGTTTTTCTTGCTGCAATATTAAACTAGACAAAGATTTAATAGTTAATAGAGCGGATTCCCGATTCCTGGGTTAGATCACACACAACCATGGTTTCGCGAGGAATTGGACAACCACTTTCGCTTTGTTACCCTCACTAGGGGGTATGCAGCAATTAGAAATGCGTTAGCACAAAAGTTCAAAGCCTAAACGACCAATTTACCATGCCCCCCTCAGGGGGGCACAGAGATGGGGACAGAAATACCTCGAAACAGCTTATCGATAAGGAAACTACTGCAAGAGGACGATTTTGTGATGGGAATAGCGGTACCATTTGCATTCTGCTCGCAGTCACCGATTTTGCAGTTATCATCGTCCCGGTACGTCGAGTCGCGGCTGGACGAAAGCAGACTTTGGTTTCGTTGAATTCAAGATGCAAGTGAAGTCGCAGGAATGCGCCCCGAGCGGAAAGAAAAACAAAATTATTGATTAAAAATTATTCGCAGCGCATACGATGGGAGGAAAAGCGAGATGAAGCAATACTACAATCGTACCTCGTTCTCTTTGGTGGAGCGGGCGCTGTTTTGCCACGCTTGTTGGTCGTCCGTCGCATCTGCACACCGGCAGTCGAGGGCTGCTTGTTGCCGAACGTGCTAAACTTGGAACCGGAACCCGAATCTGGGAAACAAGAAAGAGGCGGTGAAGTTATATTAAATATATCTTGTGTAGGTGACTTTTTGGGGAGTGAAGCCAATTTGGCATTGGTACAAATTTCGGAATTAGTGAATGGATCAATGGAAAAATATCACTGCCAAAAGGTAATGGCTGCCCAGCAATGACTGTGAGAGTGTGGAAAATTGATTATTCAATAAACCTATAGCTTTGTAATTTATGTTTTTTGGAAGGCTGCTTTATATTTTTGCATTTCTAGAAGCGATTCAAACTGTGTTACCATATGTGAATCTAGTATAAATACTTCAACATATTGTCCATTTAGAAATCATAAGTCTGAGATTTTTGTTTACATAATCTGAAATTGTTTTCTAACAGAAGTTTTGCGTAACGCTTTAATCTATAGAAATATTTTTTATTCGCGGCGATCCGATGCACAAGAAATTCCATGCAGTGTGGATGTGCATGTTGTTGAACTGTAAATTATTAGCAGGGAGGTAATATGTTTGCACTAATCTTATCAATAAACATTATACCCACAAACATTGTTGCAACATGACAGTTGTAATATTCAACAGAACCCAAAATATAGCTCCACATCTGGTTTCAGTGATCCAGAGCAGGATTGCATACCTCCAGGAAATGTATGCAACATTCCATTATATGATTGCAAACTTCAAGAGCTGATTTGTATTATTCCTGTATCGATTAGAAACATTCCACCAACTAATTCAAGTGTTTCATTATATGATTCAACACCCTATTATCGCAAACAACAATGCTTCGTGCAAACTATTATCGCAAACAACAATGCTTCGTGCTTCAATGCAAACTCAATACCAAGTACGGAATTTTTTGCAAACCAAATTTATCACTAGCTGACCGAAAAACACATTTGCGTAGATTTTGTGAGTGGACTGACCGACTGGCATTTTATCGTTGGCAAAGCTTGCTTTGTCCCTTTATGTGAACCTAGCATAAAAGTTTTTACTAGCCTCGCTTTTGCGAAAATCACCTAAACTGCGGATATCGTGACAGAAGAACGAAGTGTGAATAAGTGGTGAATTTTATCGGAAATTTTCGAACAGGCTCACATAAATTGAAAACTTACCCGAAATAGGAGTAATAGCTGGCTCATGTTGCGGCTGCTGCTGTTGCTGCTGAGGCGGTGGTGCTTGCGGTTGCAATGGTTGCGACGGAAGCAGTTGCTGCTGCTGCTGTTGCTGTTGCTGCATGCCCATGTGCGGCTTCTTGCTCATCTGCGGTGTTAGCTGCATCGGTACGACGCCCACACCCTGGAGCTGCTTCTCGACCGCTTCGGTAATGGAGGATTCCTGTCAACAGAAAATCTATCCGAATAAGACCTATTAGCGCTAGAGAGACACCCTAACTCTAATTACCTGAAACATATGCTCGAGATCGTGATGGATGCTTTTGAACGTCGGCCGATCTTGAGCATTCCACTGCCAGCACTTGCGCATCAGGTCGTACACCTCCGGGGGGCAGCCGGGCGGTCGCTCCATCCGGTAGCCGGACTCCAGCTTGTGGAACACGTCCGTCAGGTCGATGCCGGGGTACGGCGACATGCCGTACGTGGCGATCTCCCACAGCAGCACACCGAAGGCCCACACGTCCGACTTGGTGCTGAACTTATTGTACGCCAGGCCCTCCGGGGCGGTCCACTTGATCGGAAACTTGGCCCCGGCGTGGGCGGTGTAGGTGTCGTCGCGCATCAGTCGGGCCAGCCCGAAGTCTGCCACCTTCACCAGATTATTGTCCCCGACCAGGCAATTGCGGGCGGCCAGATCGCGATGGATAAAGTTACGGCTCTCCAGGTAGCTCATGCCGGACGCAATCTGGGTGGCCATATAGAGCAAGGCGACGGCGTCCAGCGTTTCTCGGCCCGCCGTACGCAAGAAATCGAGCAAGTTGCCGTGGCTCATGAACTCCGTGATGATGTAGAACGGAGGCTCCCGCGTACAAACACCTGCAAGGGTAAAGAGAGTATATTTAATAAGCCACACTATTTAACGAATTAGCAAAAGAAATTGTCTTTTTTTATAGGAATGTAAAGGGTATCTGATGGATTTTTACATAGTAATGTTAAACAATTGATTATTCATGGATTGGAAAACGAATTCCAATAATTCCTTGTAATTCGTAGTTAAAGTTTAAAAATCAAATCGATTGGCATCGAGGTTTAACGAAGCCCTGATGGGTTTCACGGTGCCCTCATGAGATTTGACGATTATTTTCGAACTTCAATGGTACAATCAACTTGTTTAAGCTCGCCCTGTTCAATGAAATTCCTTTAGCTGATCTTCCTCACACATATACCAAATGAATGAAATTTCTTATACTTGCGCAAAATATAATTAAGGTGATCAACCGATTGCTCTCTCGAACTAATCTGAATATTGTGACGCAAATACATAATTTATTCAAATTAACGGCAAAAATTCAATACACCGTGTATTTTGCATTACGAGGTTTCTACATCATTTAAGTAAACATTAGATTTCCTTCCATCAGTCGATTAAGGAGTTAAAAAATAAAAAAAAAAGGAATCTTCAACTTGCAGACTCAAGCTGAACACCCTTTCATCATTTCCTCTCCCTTACCCACTTACCGATCAACTGGACCAAGTTCGGATGCTTCATTTCCTTCATGATGGCCGCCTCCTCCAGGAAATCTTTGAGCGCCATCGTGTCCTCCTTCAGCGTCTTCACGGCCACCGTGTTGCCGTAGCGCTTCCAGACCGCCTCGTAAACCTCACCGTACTGTCCACCGCCGAGCTTGTGCTTCATCACGATGTCCGTCCGGCAGATTTCCCACTCGTCCGGCTCGGGGCTCAGCGGAAAGACGGTCGGTTTGTTTTGCTTCGGTGCGGGGTAGAGCAGCGGCGTGATCAGCCCGTGGCCCTCGTGCAGCGCGCTATGATGGTGCACCAGCTCGGCGAGCGTGTTAAACTTGGCGTCCGCCGTCACGTACACCTTCCCGTCGGAATCCTCCTGGATCCGGTAGTGGTAGACGCGCCCGTCATACCGCAGACTGATGCTCCGTTGGCCCGGCGAGCTCTCGCTCTCCCGCACCAGGAAGCTCCCGTTGATGCCGGAGCTGAGCAGATACTCGGCGGCGTTCCGCGAGATGGGGCCGTGGTACCAGGAGTGCTTCTCGAGCGAGTTCAGCGGCGTCACATAGTTCGAGGGCACCCAACCGACGTGGCCCGAGTCGGAGTGGGCCTCGCACCATTCGCCCGACTTGTTGTACGAAAGGATTCGCACCTGTTCGCCCTTCCGCAGGCTCAGCTGGTTCTCGCCGCCCGCTTTGAAGTCGTACAGCGCCACGAACAGCTGCGGATCGTCCTCCTCCGGCCCGGGCGCCAGCAGGTTCTCTTTGGACGTCCACCGGTGCGCCGTCTCGAAGCTGGACTGTGCGGTGTTCGAGCTGCCCTGGGAGTGCATCGTGCCGGTGTGGTTCTCCAGCCCATCCTGATTCTGACCGAGCAGATCCGTCGGCAGCAGGCTGCCCGGTGGCGGTATGTGCGGCAGGGGACGGGACTGCAGGAGTGCCTCTGAAATAGCGCAACAACAACAAGCAAACACACGTCATTAGTCAAGCTGCTTTTCACCGTTGCGGCCGCAATCTGGAGTGAACGGGGGTTTGCTAAGAAAAAAAAAGCGCATTAAAACACAATTACCAATTTGCAAACTCGACCTCGTTTACAAATCAGGGCACAAAAGTGTGCTTTTTCCGTTCGCGAATAACACTACTAACATATGTGAATTATACTCCCGTTACAAACCCACCCCGGGGGTGGGAGCGCAAGCAAACCAAAGTTCATTGCACTTGCCGTTCGGATGGGGAAAATAATTTCCATTCGGCCGCGGCCAGCCCGGATGGGTGGAAAAAGATTGGAGCAAATTCCGCCGAGCAACGCGAAAGTCGGCCCGCACCGTTCGCCCGGCGCGATGGAATATTATTA
Source organism: Anopheles ziemanni (assembly GCF_943734765.1). Lineage (NCBI taxonomy): Eukaryota > Metazoa > Arthropoda > Insecta > Diptera > Culicidae > Anopheles > Anopheles ziemanni. The sequence continues at coordinate 83,345,978 of NC_080705.1, forward strand.
AAACGTTGGCGGTTTCCCGACGTTCGAAGTCGCATGTGCCCGTCCAATATTGCCCGAACCAACCCGTCCCCGGTGCAAGACCTTCAAATATGTGCCTCCCCGAAAACATCAATCGAGGAGCCATTTTCCTTCGCCCTTGCCTTTAGGCCGCGAGCGCGTGCGAAAAGAAAGTAAATGTGCTTTCGCACACGAACGAACGAAAGTGCGAGTACGATTGATATGTCTTGGCGGCGGCGGCGGACGTCTTGACGACCACTTTCCCTCCCTTGGCTGAGTGGCCGCTGGTGGTGAGATGTTATTTATGGTAACCATCATTATTCACCAGCAAATACATCATTATAGAAGAATGCTGCTTTTCCCATAACGTGTCCGCCTGCCTGGTTCGGTCCGTCCGTGCAGCCGAGCTTTGCCCCATTTCTGTGGCCACTCTACTATTGGCGCTCGTCGGGTGGAACGTTGCAATATCGCTGGTTGCATCCGGCGTGAAGTTCAGTGGCATTGTTTTGCATATATTATTTAGGAGGAATTTATTTCGCCCCACCCCAACGGACTGGTTGAGTACAATTAAAGTAAACAATCAGTTCTTCTACTGTAATTAAGCTCGTTTTACTATTAGTATCCATTAGTAAAAGATTTAAATATGTTAGACACACGGTTTCATCGTGACATACAGGGTTTTTCAGACGATATCATAACAGTAGCAGTATTTATTCTAACTGCAGCACATGATATTCCAATAGTACTAGTTGATTTTATAACGCAATCATGTTTATTACAACTTTGTCAGTTGAAATCAGAACCGTAGCAGTTGATATTATAATTGTTGTACAGCAGCGAAGTACCCAACTAGCGAGTGTAAACGTATATCACCGAATGACAGCCCAAGGTTGATCTACATAGCAAGTGGCTCTTCGATTTCATTGGAATGAAATAGCTTCCAAAAAAAATGTAAAATAAATGACATGCAGTTAACATGAAGCTTAATCAGCAATGCTTGTTTAAGAATTCCCTTCGTTTTCTAATGAAATCAAAGCGATTCATACGAGATGAGCCCACCTTACCGGGTGGGTCAACATACCTGTTGAAATACCTTGGAGTCTGATTTTGTGTGATATATGTTTATATTTGCTAGTTACGTACATCGCTCGATCTGCCATACTAACTTTATAAAATACTACGGTTATAATTTCTAATGACAACGTTACGATAAACATGATTGCGTTATAAAATCAACTGGCACTGTTGGAATATCATGTGTTGCAGCTAGAATAAATACTGCTACTGTTATGATATCATCTGAAAAATCCTGTAAATCCAGAGCAGGAAACAAAGCGATACAAAAATGTTACGAATGGAAAAAAGGCTGGAATTTCGCCAAACCACCCGGTGATACACATGACTTCGTCGAATTTTCTCTAGGGTTGCAAATCGGCTGCCGGATTCTGAATCAACTCCGAGGTGACTCAACGCTCCCTCCCGCTAACTATCCATCGGTCTATTATTAGATATCGCATGTCTTGGCCACCCAACGCAACATGAATAAACTACCAGCGATAAGTGGGTAACCCTTCCCGGGCATCCAACACTACCCCGAGTGGAAGTCTTGTTAGCCCGTCGATCGATATTACTTCAACCGAGGGAGGCCAACCCGGACGAGGGGGATGATGCACGATTGTCAAACATGCTGTTCTGACCTTGACATCACCCAAATGGCGCACGCCATGCACCTTTTATGTCGCCTGTTGTGTTGTCCGCAGTTTGGATGCTGGCCAAGCTGCATTATGTCGTGGCTTATGTGTTGGACACGGGCAGAGAGAGGAAGTGCGCAACAAAATCACCCACAACACAATAGAGATTGTTTGTTCATACGTGAAACATAAATTGCTGCCACGTGCGATTGCCTTGGGGGGTTTCGGTTCTACCGGAATCAGCTGTCGGGTGAAGCGAAAGAATCTTTACCGAGCGCCATGCTCCAATAATTTCCTGTCGATAAATCTCGCCCATAAATACCACGCGGTTTCCCCAACAGCGGAAGGAAGAACATATGGGAATTGTTGTCTAATAAAAAGCATGTTTATTTTTTTTGTGTGATTAATAATGGTGCTATTGTATCGATTTGGTAAACAGTTGCATTAAACATATACGATTTGAAACTCCCGATTTCGTTTAATCTACTTTGACTGACAATAAAAGATGAATTTTCCATCGGCGCAAAAGGGAAACGAACTATTTATTTTTCCATTGAGTTGGCCATACAAAAAAAGGGCATTTGTCCTTCAATTCGAAACCCTCCAACACTATGAGTCATTCAGTTCGCAGTTAATGGTTTGTGAAAAATTAAAAATGTATCATTACCGTAATTGAAGGCGAAAACAATGGACGAATGCGTCCCACCGACGGGTTTGATACAATACAGAAAACCATAAACAAAAAAAAACCGGCCCCCATCTAGACAACAACCATAACGAAGTGAAGCGCTATGTGAAGAAATCTATCATTTTTTCACTTTCGTGTGCATAGTGAAGTGTCGTCTTACACGGACCTCCTCCTCTCCACAACGTAACGAGCGTTTTACCCTGGGTTTCATCTGCTTCTTGCCCGCTGCATTTGTACCGACCGCGCGCGGTTTAGGTCAATGCGCATCACGCGACAACCTGGAGGGAAGAAAAAGGCGAGCAGGCGTTCGCCCGCCCCTCGGGAGGAAGAAATGGGCGGAAGTAAAAGAAGAAATCAAATAAAGCATCTCACAACTACAAGACAAGCTGGACGGCTTAAGGCAATCGCTCTACCTCTAGCGAGCTCCAAAGGAAGCCAGCTCGCCAACGAGGGTGGGGGTCTCTCTCGTTGTGGCCAGAGTGTAAATATAAACAGCACCACGCCGGCGGTGGAGGAGTCCAAACGCTACCGGGCGCTACCCCCATTGGGGAGGCCGAGTAGTGTACAACGTCACAACAATAAAGTACACAAACAAATCGGTGGGAACCACTTTATAAACAGAGACCGGAGAGCCGCGGCGGTGTGTCATCATGTGTGTGCTTTGGGAGAGGAGAGACGTCAGACCAGAGGGTGAAGAAACCGGACACCGTGGCCGCCGCGCTGTAACACCACAATTCGTCACAGTAAGCTGGATGGTAGAGATGAATGTGAGGTTGCAGAAAGCAAAATGGAACAACGTCACGAGAGGGTTTACGAGCAGTCGGTTTGTTTTCAAACTCGATCGATCATCACATCCAGATTGGACGATGGGGTCCGGAAAGATACGGCCGGCACACCGGAAGAGATGATGAAGATGCTGCCCTTGGACTTTGATGGAGGATTATTTTACCAGCAATTGGAGGTTACACTGCTGGTAATGTCTGAGGCAAACAAATTTTAGCATCAAATTGGTACGGGAGTCACGTTACAACAAACTAAAACTTTCCCGATCGAAAACGTGTTGCAACATGTTTTCCGTCTATTTGCATTTTGTTCGAGCAGAAAAGTACGTTTGTACGGTAAAGGTCCATTCGGCATGAGTCAACAGACTGTTTAAATATTCGCAAAGAACCGATAAATAATTGGCAAAAAATAGCTTTGGATAGCTCATAACGAAGTTTGGTACTAGCATACTTTATAATCTTTCGGGCTGGAAATACAATTAAATACTATCAACGTCTAATCGAAAACCTCCCAGCACGAAAGTTAAATAAATGTTGCCAATTAATTTTTACCCCAAAGCCCTTTTGAACACCAAGTTTTTGCTGTAGGTTAGGCCTTAGTTAGGGGGTTAGAGATTTTCTAATTTAGTACTACGATTAAAATAAGGTTTTCGTTTCGGAATGCACAACTGTTTAGCACTGATATTATAAAATTGCAATATACACGCATGCATATTCGTTAAAGCTTAATACATTGAAAAGACAAATAAAACGTGTCTCTTGTTATTGGTTTGTTTCTAGAAACACTTCCAGCAGGCAAAAAAAAAGTTGCAAATTTTAGTGATTAGGTGGAAACAACTGACCAAATATGGCAAACATGTCTGTGTGTCATGGACACAAAAGAAAGGATGCAATGAAAAAAAAAAAATAAATGAGAACCTAAGAAGCAAAATTTGCTGCTCATAACTGTTAATCGAAAGTAATTCAATCAAACGCTATCAAACATATCCGCTATATTTCCCTTAAAAATGGTCTTTCTGTGGTATAGTCGTAAACCAACCAACTATTTTTTAAGGGCAACCTAATGGTTGCATGATCTGTTACTAAAAATTTAAACGTCATAACCGAGCAACAGACGATCGTGAACAAGCCACGAAGGATCTGAACAACATGCAAAATTCAATCATTTTATCGATTTTGTCTAAAATTTCGTCAAATTTTCAGTAAGACAAACCAAGCACAAAGCAATTTTTTAGAAACCATAAAAATAATGCAACATTACAGTAAAATTTACTTCATTCATTTTATTTGTTTATTTTTTCCAATCACCAATGGTTGTAAGTCATTACAAATACAGAAATTAAGAACGGATCCCATTTTTTTAAGGGCCCTAAGTATTTACTTTTATGTAAAACACATGATTAATTCCCTTTTGAGACATCAATGTAGCAAGTCTTCAAATGTAGAACTATTGCGCCACCATCTATCATCGGCAAATCGTTGCGACCAAATCGTGTGAATGGATGGGCACCGATTCCCACATTAAAACCACTTCCACTCGCTAAATTGCTCCCCAGCAACGACCGCGGACCCGCGAGCATATGTATCTGTCGTGGGTAACAACGAAAAAGCGATGAAATTTCAATCATCGCAAACTATCAACCGGGTCCCACAACGACCCACCGACATGCGAGGCCACACGTCCCTACAATCTCGGCCTACAAACGAGGGAACTGAGATATGATATTTTTACAACGAAATGAAGATTAAAGAAAAATAAAACAGAATGAATCCATTCGACGTGACGTAACTTCGACGAAATCAAACTACCTCGGGGTTTCACGAACTCGCCACCGAGGGTGCCGCCGGGGTAGGGGATTCACACACTGTGTGTGATGTTCCGTGCCCTATGGGAGTGATCCGCGATGTGACCGCAGCACGCAATCGGAAATTCACTCGCGCGATCACCGAAGGGGCAAGGCAGCGTTAGACATTTTCTTTTTCTACAAAAGCATGGTGTAGGCTTACACTGTCGTATCAGTAGAAGCAGCGCGGCGAGTAGTACGAAACCACAATTCAATTGGCACATTTGCACATAATGTCTCGAATTCGTACCCAACCCCCGAGAAGGAAGAAGCTGACCAAGAAGGCGAACGACTGGCGGTGGATACCGCGTCCACGTCCCCGGTGTTGTCATTGAAGTGGCACGGGGAGACATCCAGAGGTTATCTCGCGCCGAACCTAGATGTGCTCGCTGATGTTTTAATTGAACCAGAACTGGTTTTCGACTGGCTGCTGTTACGGCTCGATCTCTTCTGGTACACCTTCGCGGTCGGTGGGAACCTCGGGCTGTTGATTAAGGCTACTCGTCTCTTGTTTGCCCGAATAAAAAACGATGGAATTCCGATTTCTGTGAAATCGTGCGATGAGTCAAAAAAGTTCGCGAAAACCAAACGATCTGAATCTAACGCCAAGGTTGAGCCGCAAGGTTCAATCGCGAACCCGAGCAAACAAGCAACCAACAGCAACACTTGTAACATCTCAGATGAGCGGCATTCGCACGGAATACTGGAATAGCCAACACTACTCCCATAAAAGATAGAACCACTACACCGAATACGGTTCTACAGTGAGATTGTTAATGGCGTAAGGTGCTTCGTAGGGAAAACCCCCAACGAGGGTTCGCTTATATAGAGAGTTTTATTTCCGAAATTCCTTCGCCACGACGTCTTCTTCGGGAGAAACTTTGTCACTCAGCTCGAAGCACGGTGGTTAACCCTTGAGGATTACAACCCTGGTCGTATTTTTGTTTTGAAATTTTAATTTTAGACATTCAGCAGAAGTATTTATGAAAAAAAGTAATCAAAATTATATCAGTGACATAACAGAAACTTAAAAAATAATTAAAACAATCATCGAGAATAACGCTAAGCAAAAGTAAGCTTATTAAGTAATTGCTTGGTTTTAGTTATGTAGGTGAATAAATAACACTTATTTGTTTAAAGTATGTGTAATTCAAAGTAACAACATCGTCAGCTGAACAACAACAACATGTTTGTTAATAGTTACTCATTTTGTTGAGCAAAAATAACTTTTTTAAACAAAACAACTCTGATATATTGCAATGCTCATATATGAGGAAAAGGCAGTTAGAGCAGATTGAGTTTTAGCAAACAAAAAAAAAGTTAGAGCAGATTGGGTTTTAGCAAACAAAAAAAAAGTTAGAGCAGATTTGGTTTTAGCAAACAAAAAAAAGTTAGAGCAGATTGGTTTTTGCAATACGGCAAAATCCGCCATAACCAAATTTATGAAGAAATAAATAACGAATTTGCATTTATCAGCCTTACTCGTTGGAAGTGCAATGACGTGTTATTGCACTTACAGTCGTAATTCTATTTCGGTGAAAATGATAAACTGAAGTTCTATTGCAATTGCAAAAATGTTGTTTACTAATACATTCTACATTCAATGATCTTTATTCACTCTTCTTATCGATCGAGTCTGATTTTGATAAAGATTTCAGCTAGAGTGATCTTGTTTATGTAAAATCATTTGAACGCAGCTTCCCTTCAAGGGATACCCTTTATTTCCAGTGAATAATCTTCGAACCAATGGCTTGCGTTTGCCCCGTTTCGTTTATACGGTAATATACTCAACTACTGCCCACACCGGATTCAGCCGGGTGTAGACACATTACGTAGCTTCCAACGAGGCGGATTATGATATCGTGCTGGAAATCGGTGTAGCCCGGAGCTATCGATACGGACACCGGCCGCTTGGCACCGTGATTTCCGTTAGAGTATTTTACACTGTTTATTTGAATTTCCTTTCGTAACTCCCATTACGGGCGTGCTCCGCCAAAGCCAGCCCCGGACACCGTCCGAGGAGGGGTCAAAGTCAGCCAGCTCGGAGAGGGAGAGAGGCCTGTGTGGTGCCAGCCGCAAGCCGGTCAATTATAACACTTGCTTGCTTCCTTTCCTACTCGCCTCCATTTTCTCCCCCTTGCGTCCCAAGCGCCGGTGGCTGGAATGGACACGATACATATGCCCTCCGCTTTCCACAGATCCATCTCATTCGTTCGTTTCGGAACACAAACACACACACACACACACACAGGCTCGAACGAACCCGGGAAGCCCTCATCATTTTCAACACGGGAATTTCGTGTCCGGCGGCCCGGCGCTGTAACCAAAACGTGCCCGCCTCGATCTTCGCGGGGCCACCAAAATCATCCACTTCCACTCGCCGGGTGTGTGTGTGTGTGCCCGGGCCGAAAAAGGAAATTGAAACACAGGAAACGTATAAACAGATTGAAACGGCAGGCCGTAACGAGAGTGTTGCCGGCATTGGCCGGAGGAACGACGGGGGAAGAAAAAAGCAACACCCGGCACCCTCGGAAGCGCACTTCGGAGGCCCATTTGTGGCTTGTAGGGGTGCCTGTATGTATGTGTATTTGTCAGTGTGTTTATGTACCGCCAGGGGAAACAACCATCAATCTTTGCTGCTTCTCGAAGGCCCGGCCCGACCCGGACCGGCTTCTGGAAATCGGGGCCTCCCGAAAGAAACGGCGGCGAATGTTAGATTGTTGGTGATGGTGGTGGTGTTCCCGCCCCTACTTCCCTCTCCTCTGGACCAATGCAGTCTTACGGGTATTACAATCAAACCATCATCGTGTCACCAATCAAAACATCCGCGAGTGCCGCCGAGAAGCGAAACGAGCGCAGAACGATAAATCACCGGCAGAGCGTCGTTTGAGGGGGGAGCAATATTTGGATCACCGTAAAACCGTACCCACCAAGATGGCGCAAGAATGCGCTGCGTGGGAAGACGCTAATAAAACCGCTGGCTCCCCAATAATGCTCCGGGAATCGGTGCATTCCGGTGCACCCGACCGGAACACGGTGGGTTCGCTCTCCGTTCGCCCTGCCCCTCCCCCTTAATTGTATTCTTCCGATCAACATGTCAGTAAAAAAACAACAATGTGTAAGAAGGTAATAGCTACCGGAACAGAATCGTCAGTTCAGTTGAACATATTGATGTAGATGGGTTTATAAATACCTACCTCACATGATCTTATCATTACACTAGTGATGAGCAAAAATAACTCTTTTAAAAGATTTGAAACAGAGTGAACAATCTTCACGATGATTCGAATCTTTAATTCACTCTTTTATGATTTAAAACGTGTAAAATGAGTTATTAGTTGTCACAGAGATTTGAAGCCTTAATAGGGATTCCAAATCCCGAAGCCAAATCCCGAAAGAGTGAATGAGTGAGTAAAAGAGTTGCTAGATAGAGATTTCAATCACAAGAGTGAGTAAAACAGTTACAGAGAGAGAGAGTCGAATCCCAAACCGGGATTGCTACCGCTGCGCCACCGCGCTCTGTGGCGACTAGTGACACTTTTACTCACTCTTGGGATTCGTCTCAGAGATTTGAAGCCTTGACAGGGATTCAAATCCCAAACGAGTGAATGAGTGAGCCGAAGAGTTGCTAGTCGTCATAGAGATTCGAATCCTGAGTAGCGATCCTCAAAAGTGAGTAAAAGAGTTATTAGTTGCCATAGAGAGTCGAATCCCAAACTGTATGCGTATTCATATACAGTTCGTATGTAAATTCGCAGTTTGGGATTAAAATCCCTTTTTGAGATCCGTATCGCAGTTTGAGATTCGACTCTCTGTAGCAACTAGCAACTCTTGGGATTCGAATATCCATGACGAATAGGAACTATTTTACTCACTCATACACTATTTTGGGATTCGAATCCCTGTTAAGTATTCAAATAAAAAAGAAATTACAATAACTATCCGTTAGAATTTAAATTAATCATTCAACAGTAAGATTAAACTCGATCACTCATTCCTACTCAGTTCGCCCATCACTACATTAAACCTTATCACACTTCAACAGAGGTATCATCAACAATTATCATTCCTTACCGAAGGGTGATGTTAATATTTGCAAAAAGTCAAAAGCATGCGTTACGAAACCTGTTAAAAACTGGGGGTGCCTCTACCCCACAATACAACCCGATTATCGTCCGCAGATAACCATAACTGCTGCAGTACCGCCATTCATCGGACAGCGAATTACATCCGCTTAGAGACGCTTGACGTACGCACCGAAGTAAGAAAATGGACCAATGTTTCCCGAGGTAGAACATTTATGCACAGTAAATTGGCCGTGTAATGAATCGACGATGTATTGCCGTTCTACGCCATACGCGTTCCGCAAACCGTTTCCTTTGCATACGTCTCTTGCTGGGCGCGCTTAAAAAACGCTCAACGAACTTTGATAGAGGCACGCAGAAACATGAACATTGTTTTGCTGGCGAACGACAAATCACCTGCAAACAAGTGGAGGTAATTTGTAACGCTCCGTTGTTTCCTTCCTAGAACGCCGAAAAGAACCCTGGCCTGCGGCACGATGAAGAACCTGATATTACTCATTCGATATTGCACACAGCAGCAACACACACGGACGGGATGAGGTTACTTCTGAATGAAGTGAAAGTGACCATCTGCAATGAAACACCATCAGCGCTGCATGGGGCCACGACAAAGTATGCTCCATCTCCATCCCCCCTACCGGTGCCACATATGATGGCGTACAGCCGGTTAAAAATAGGCCCCGCGGTCACACACATTTCACCAACCGCGGTGACGAACAGAAGAGTTTTGCAAATGGACCAGGGCACGATTTGCGCCGGGAGCACATGGCATCCCAACGTCTTCGGGGTTGGGCCACGGTCGGTTTTGTTGTAGAAGAAAGGTCAAGGGAAATATATCGAACGGATGAATGCTAACCTATGCCGCAAGAAAAAGGGCGAAGAAAGGGGCAAGTGTGTTAGAAATTTAGGAAAATTTATTTATTTAACTACTTTATTCGGTCCAAGGGACATTTAAATGTAGTGGAAAATGTTGAAAATTAATAAATGAAAATGATGTTAAATTGATCGAAAGAATCTTGAGTAACGTCGGTAAAAAATGGACCGAAAAAGGTGCAATTTTGTTGCAAGTTTGGATAAGTTTCTTTCAAGAGACGTTTAAGCCTAATTGAAAAACAAATAAAATTTGAGCCAAGCAATCTTCGTACAATAATAAACAAATTTAGTTTTTTGTGACAAAATTGTGTATTCAAATGACACCGTATTGGAATTCAATATCGTGTTGCGCAAATAACCCAAAAAGCATAATCAAAAACCTCAAACACAGCACTAAAGTCATATGCAAAGCATTGTACAAAATGCAAGCTCAAAACAAATAGTGCAAAATATGAAGCCAACCATTTTACCAGAAATATTTCATTTTATTTTATTTATTAAGGTATGACGGACGTTGCCGTATTGTTAGAGCCAACATGCTCTAACTAACTTTTTTGTTCTTAGGGCATTTCCTCCCTATCTTTAGGCCTTATCCCGGGCTTTCTCGGTTCTTTACCAGAAATAGATGCAGAAGAAAATTACCTCAAAGTAACTTAAAAACAAATTCCAGAACAAAAGAGTGCAAAAATGATATCAAATATCTGGGGAAGAACTTCGAGAAACAGATGAAGTTCAAAAGTCAAATTACCAAAACCATAAATACGGAAGATTAACTAACAAACATACTTTATCCCTTTATAAGCAGGAACTCGAAAACAAATCATAAAAACAAAATACTGCTTTACAAAACATGCTTTGCAAACAGTTTGGAATAATTGTGCACGAACGTTCATTAAGAAACTGCAAACAAAACCGAACAAGATTCCCATAATTATTCTTTATCTTCTACCACCATGGTACAGCACACGGTGACATCCTAGAAAATCTGAACAACAACTATTATTACAACAAGTGTGAAATGAGAAGCATCAACTTTATAAATCAATTTATCCTGCATAGGAGATAGGTTAATAAGTTTAGCTAGGTTAAGTTTTAGGTTTAAGAAATGTAATTTAATTTGTTTTTTTTTGCTGAGGGTTTTTTTCTAAATTTTTCCTACGATACGGATTCTAATGCTCTTCAAATATTCACAATGCCAACGCCAAAAGGTATTAAAAAATAATAATGAGCAAAACAAACTGTGAACCCGTTACAACTATATTATGAATGATGTAAAATGTAAATCAACAAAGTATTAATACTGAATAAATCATATACGACTACTACTAAACTGGACTGTTGTCTGGGTTTTTTTTCTGTTTTTTTTCTGGTTCTTTTTCGTTTGGTTTTCCGTAGGAATATCCGTAGGATATTCGTAATTCGGCTGACCTGAAATAAGCGAGGGCAGAAGGAGCGCTGCCAGTGACAAAAGGCGCAAATCAGCCGCCAAGAAGCTCCGTACCCGGTTCATACATACCCACCCCCGGATTCCCACACACCATCCCAGCAATAGAAAAACCGACGCACCTCATCACACCACATACTGCAATAGTCAATCAACACACACCAACCCCGCACACGAGTTATAATAACCGAGAAAGCCCGGGATAAGGCCTAACCGTAGGGAGGAAATGCCCTAAGAACAAAAAAGTCTGTTAGAGCATGTTGGCTCTAACAATACGGCAGCGTCCGTCATACCCCAATAAATAATAATAATAATAATAATACTACTAAACTGGACATAAAAAACATTTTGGGAACATGAAATTGGTGTTGCGTTAAAAAAAAAACAAAAAAAAACTTTTCCATATGTCAAACGAAATAAAATCATCTAATTAATACTTGTCTTTTGGGGGTGCGGCGCTCAAATGTTCTCAAATGCCATTTCGCCCGACAGTTGCATGACAAATGCACATGCAGTGTCATTTTTGGCACCCATCTTACGGCCGTCATCATATCTCGAGGTTCCTCGCATCTTTTGCTGCGGCCGGAAAAGCAGACACGCCGAGGAGCTTTCACTGCCCTTGAACACATTCGCCAACGGTTCTCTTTTCTGCGCACCATCGGAAACACCATCGGATGGCGAATGTTTATCCCTGTTGTTAAGTTTTTTTTCCACTTCTCCAATCCTTTTCAGGGGGACCGTTTTTGGCGTCCTTTCATTCTCTCCTGTAGCACTTTCTTGCTGCTACAAAACACGCTCTCCCGCTCTCACCTTTGGCCGATTCATTATGTGCATCCAGGACTACCATATAAGGATAAACTCTGGCTAGGCGAAGAACGCGATTGACTCGCTCGCTGCTTATGCTTTTGCGGAGGGCAGAAAAGTGTGGATTTTTCATCCTGTTTTCTTACTCACTTCCCTCTGCCATACATCGGACAGCTGTTGTCTTCCCGGGCCGTCCGGCATGGAAGATGCAACGGGAGGCACATTTTTTTTTTGTGTGTGCCTTCTCTGAGCACCAAAGAAAAGGGAGTAAAAATCAATATTTAACCAGCAAGGGAAAAATATGAATGGAACGACGAGAGCTGGGTATGGAAATGCCTACATAAATGACCCTTTGGTAAAGTGGGCAACATACTGGAAGTATGCTGCGTAGAACAAAAACGGGGGGAATTGTAATTCGCTTTTTATGGCAATATGGCATGGAAAAGTCAACTCACCTTCAACAACATTATGCGATAGATACGAACATGTGCACTATCGGACCATTTCAACAAACAAACAAACTTAAAATGTTGTAAAGCTTATTACCGGTACATAACATTATGACATTGGTAAACATATTTGCATTACCCCCGACAAACGGGGGTGACACTACACGGCAGGAACTTGAAAGGATTCCCAGGCAATAATCAATATACAACCAGCAGTACGTGCCGTTATTGATTCGTTTACACAACTCACGTTACACTTTGCAACTAATCCACATTAGAACGGCTTACGAAACCGCGACTGCAACGCGACTGATTTGCAAGCAATGTCGAAGCAAGAAAACCGCTTAAACAATTTTTTTGTTAGGAGGGTCTTCTGGCGAAACATTCAAGGTGTTTCTATTCCTTAAACGAAACCAATTGCAATCATGTGTAAAACAATTATCATGACAATAATTATCATAAGCTTCATTAATGCATTATTTTTACTTAAGTCTAAAGGATCGGAATATTGCTTCGGAAAACTTTAAACAAATCCAATGCAAATTGACCATTTATCTCTAACTCACTCATTGATACAACTGCAGAAGTTATGACAAAAGTAAACCTTACGCGTAGTTATTAACCGAAGGCAATTTGTGTTCTTTGCCGATTTGTATTTCAAATTTCCGATCTTTTTAGATTTCCGGTATCGATTTAGATTTCCGGTATCGAGAAATATGATGACTAATTAAGCATTCTGAGTCCAACCGGTATCAATTTTAGAAAATAAATTATTAAACTCCATAATGGTTTCAAAGTTGAGTGCTGCAATAACAAAAGAAGATTTCTATAATAAATCTTTTTAAAAATCCATTGTTCACATTCCATAAACACGACTTGATGTGGATTTTTTATGATACAATCCAAGAACTTTCTTTGTTCCAAATTGAAAATTTAAAAAATTTCAACTTCCGCGTGTGATAAAAGTAAACATAAATTTCCATCAATATTAAAAAGAGCAAGAACGTCCAGCAGATGGTAAGTGAACTCCGAGAGAAAAGCACTAGGGTTCACCGGACGGGAAACAATTTCCATTGTTTTTCCCCACATCAGGACATCAGCAAACGCGTACGTGTAAATCTCCGTTCCCTGCTGTGCGAGGCGCATTCCACGAACACATCCTAACGACCACATCCACAACGCTCCATCGGGGGAGAAGGCACATGCCGCTGGCCAAGCAACGGGAAGGCCGGGTTCGGGCCGGGCCGGGTCGCGTCTAGTACAGCGAGGCCAAGAGCAACCAAAAGCAAGCACAACGATGCCCAAAATCTCGCTTCTGCGCACAAACCGGTAACCGGGTAGCGATGACGACTACAAGTTGGCAAGTTGTAACCGCACAAACGTACACCATCACACCGTCCGTCGATGTCCTCGTTAGCCGATGAAGGTGGCGTACGCACAAACTTCCTTTCCGGTGCGGGGATCGTTTTTCCAGTGTGGCCCCCGTAGGGCCACACATCTTTTCTTCATAGTCCTACGAGCACCGAAACCACCACAATCCTCTCCCCGTCCCTTCACTCCAAGTGCCCAGCACAATCGGCACACGGTCACGACCACGGCCAAATACTCGCGCGCACGTAGAGTAGCCACATTTCGGGTGGCTGGCTTTGTTACGCCTTTGTCTGGGCAGGACGACATCGACGATGCTGTTACCGAGTGCCGGCGTTCGGCAAGGAAGTAAATGTTACACACAACCTTCCCCGTATAGGGTTAGTGGCCTTAGTAGTACGGCCTGTGTCTCCGGCAAAGTGTTCCTGCCCACTCCTTTTGTACTTGTCCTGCCATTTTTCTCTGATGACAACTGATGACTACCGTGGATAACGTATTTCATTTGGCCGCACTTTTATGTGAAGCAATAAATGCAATGAACATGCCATTAGGAGGTGCAATTTTCCTTTGCACGCACACACACACAATCAATCCTTGGGAACCGAGTGGAAAACATTTTTCCCCTTCTATCGCGCGAATGAAATGAAATCGATATAATCCGGTGAGAGCGCGAGACCAAGTGCAGCTAGCAAAATGCAAAATGTCATCGATATTTTCAGCATCGTATGTTTTAAATATCATTACTCATTATTTGGGCCAACGCTGGGAGGCAGGAGAAAACCACCACGGGTGGCAGTATTTATAAAGCAATCGAGGACGAGCCGAAAAGGTCAGCCGGATTGCGGCAAATCGATGGACATCCTTTTTTTTTTTGTTTCCCCCCCCCCCCCCCCCCCCAAGCCGGGGCGGGATAGGGTTTTCCACGGCTTTTTGGCAAAATTCGGTAAAGTATCAACAAACGCGCGTTGCAGAAGCAGCATCGATGATAATGGGAGAACCCACCGTTCCGCCGGCTGTCAGTTTTGGTCTCGAAAGATGTCTAATTGGATCTTTAGTCTGCCTCTCTATATATCAATTCCTTTAACTACCAGTCAATTAACAGATGGTTCGGTTTCGGTTCGGTACTGGGCGAAACAACTGCAACCGACCATATAATGTAGCGGTGGTGTTGGTGATCACGTTTGCTCCGCCGAAACAACAAGTGCATCACCGTCGTCGTAAAACGGTCACGTTCGCGTCACACAAGCTGCCGATGTACCGATGTCCTCTGGGGAGGGGGGAAAATGCATGGCCAATGGTGGCTAGATTTTCCCCCTGATCCGACCCTCCCGATCATATCATCCAGCTCCAGCGAGCCCAGAACGTAGTTGGACAAAACAAAATCTGTTTTGGCAGACGCATGACGACGACGACGACAACGTCTTGGCCGGCGATCCATTCATGGCGAGTCGTCACACAACAAAGCAACAGCGGAGACAGAGGCGCACCGTTTTTTTGTGCAGATTTTATTCATCTTGCTTGCTGTTTTTTTTTTGTTTGCTTGACTATTATTTTCCGCGAACCTTCTCGCTTCGCCTTGAACGGAAGCGAACCGTTCCGACTGAGCACAAGGGACAAATACACACATTCAAATCAAGCATCCGCCTGCACACAACACCGCCGGTGCAATTCTGCTTCTCTGCTGCTTCAAACGAAACAAGTTGCCTTGCAATCACTTTTTTTTAGTTTCTTTGCCCCCTCCCTTGGCGCCCACCAGAACACCAATCAACCCTCCGGGAGTGCGGAGTGGTACGCGATTGGGGTGGAAGGCCCACCCCTTTGCTGGTTCACCTTAGAACCCACCATCACACTTGGGCGCCATCGCGTGGACGCGGTATTCAAGCGTGTGATAGTAATTACTGTCTGCGATGGTACTTGTGTGAGAACTTCGGGCCTCTCTTGGGGGCTTTTTTTTCTCGCTGCTTCACGTTGCACTGCCGTTTCTTGCTACAAGAATGCCTTCGCGAAGGTATTTTCGAATACCTCCACCGGGCGGCCGCTACGACGACTGCCTTCGCAGGTTTGCGATGTTCGAAGTTGGTGCCCGAGGTGGCCTGCATGCCTGCCTGCGACGAGTCTCAATTCATGCGTAAACAAATCGACACACTCTGCAGAAGAATTGGACCCTACCAATTAGGCCCTGAAAGAACAAAGGCCGAGCGGTAGGAGGGGGCACCGTGCACGATAAAGCATCGTACGAATGATATGGACAAACGTTTGCCAAGCGTTTAAGGCCAGCATTAGAACCACGATTAACGAAATATTTCGTCTAGAAATGCTAAGGCAAGCATTAACTTAAATGCTGTACAAATGAGTTACATCTGTGCACCAAAAGTAGGAAAGAAAAACAGAAGCACTGTTCAACAGCTGTAAAAAAAACAACCGATAAAATAAATCGGCGTATCTCGTAAGTAAAAACGTTAAGACTTACTTTTTTTTTAATTAAACCAGGTTTTATTTTTAAAATTAAAACAAATCATAAACCGTCGTTTTTGATAATTAGAGGGCAAGTCACATTCAACTTTCAGTTCGATTTGCGTGTCTTTGCACTTGTTTTCCCCATTTGGATTTTGCAAAGCATTTAATTATTTAATGTACAATCAAATAAATAGCTAAGTTGTATTTAGAATTAGATTTTTCTTAGATTTACTAGCTAACGAGTTTTGTGCTTTATCTGAAAATGAATACTTAATTTCTACATAAAATTTCAATCACGCTTTTATAGAGCTGGGGTCAAATTTTCAACTTGTATCATACAAAATGTAGCTTGCTTATGCTGTAAGATTGATGATAATTTCGAATTGGTTTAAAACTTTACTTGCATTGAAATTCAGAAGTACCAGATGATGATAATGATGATGATGATGATTATGATTAGTCCCATCTGTGACACCAACATAGGTTTCAGAATGACGGAGTTGTCTTAAGATATTTATCAGGCATTTACTAAGCAAATTACGAAGTGACCCTTCGAGTTGACCAATGGATAGCACAATTTTCAACAGAAAGAAATCGTGGAACTACTCTCCGAAGTGCACGCCTAAAAACATATTGAAATTCAGATTTCGAGTAAATTTAACAATTTTCAAATAGAATATGTTATTAAGCATTAAATGCATTTAATCGCCAATGGATAAAATTTGTCCATTTGCTTCATCGCATTGACAAGTAAAATCCACCTTTCAAATAAATGCTTTAAAATACTTATCAGATACACATTACGGATCTATCTTCAAAATATCCTCTTTACACAGAGCCATAAAAATCTTATGTAAATGCATAGCATATGTATACAATTTTTTACATTCAAAGCGAAATTTTCCTCAAATAACTATCAATCTAATGAGAGTCATACGTGCCAAGTATCAAAATAAGCACCACTAGCAGAGCGAGTCTAATATGATAAGTTATGCTGTGGTACGCAGGTATGCTTATCGCGCAAGCATTCGTCATCAATCAATCATATTTATTCATCGATAACGAAACGAAACACTTCATTCATGAATTTCCACCCTTCATTTGTAAAATTAAAATAAGATGAATCGAACGAAAGTAGTAGGTTCAGAATCTCTTTTTGATCATATGTTCGTACCTTAATCATGTGGAGGAGAGTGCAATCAGAAAAACTGGTTAACAATCTCTGAAACCATCGAGAGATCGTAAAATACCCTTTGCCGAAACTGATTTAGCGTTCCTCGCCCGATAAGTTGCCCTCATGTAATGTTTACGCAGTGAAAAAATGTGCTTTGCCGGATGTGCTTTCCGGCGAATCTAAGGCGGATGATTAGTTAACCAGAAATTCCCGACACATACGCGTCTCTAATGTGTATTTTTGCCCAAATGTATCCAAAACGGTACACACATTTGGCGTGAATCATGCCGCATGAGGGGAAAACGCATTAAATGCCAGTTTTGGCTGCATACGGTGTGAAAATGGTACTTCCATCCGCACTTGCTTCGCACAGTACAGTTAGCCTATACCAAAGAAACTAATCACAATTCAACATTGAATATCCGACGTTCTCGAGCAACAGAACTGGCGAAAAACGGGTCTCGTTCTGCCGGTCTCCACATGGAAGCACATCAGAGAGTCCACCATTTTGAGCGGGTGCTCAAAGCTACCATCTTCCTGCCAGTCGGGCCACATTTGGCAAACCGTTCGCATTCTCGCCCCACAACCCTCCGCCAACGACGACGACGACGGCAGTGAGCCCCGAGATGCGCTCTTCTTTCCACTCCTTAAACACGCGTGCCCTTCGCCGGCCATCACGCCAACGTTCCGAATGAGCCGGGAACCCAGTCATTCCCATCCGTCTGCAGCATCTAAAAATTCAACCTTCATCAGCAGCAGCAGCAGCAAGCCCGCTCCCTCCTCCACAACACGCCGGGCCGGAAAGAATGTGTTCAAAATATTGTAAAGAAGAAAAATAATAGGGGAAACCATTATTTTCACAGACGCATACACACTCATACAGACTCGCCTCCACTCGTCCCGTGGTGTCGGGCCGCAACCCCGGCCAAGCAAAGCCCGTTCGCCGCTCATCATCTCCTCCTACACGGAGCGCACGCTCCGGGAAAATAACGGCGGAACGGAAAACATGAAACAACATCGCGTACGGATGGGTACGGAATTGGGGTGCTGCGCGCGGGGATGTTTGGTTGGTGTCGGCGGCCGGTCAATCGATAAGCTTTTTCTTTCCCTTTCTCGATTGCCCGCCGAGGTACCACCAAAACATCAGCATCAGTTTTCAGCATCACGGGAAGACACACGGACAGAACGCGCGACTCTCGTGCGAAGCGCCTGTTGATGTAAGTGTATGTGTATCGATTTCGTGCCCCCGGGTATCTCTGTGTTGGGTAGCATGATTCCCAGAGGAATGAATCCTACCGCTGCTGCTGCTGCCGGATCCGTGGCGGTGCAACACAACAAGGACACACGGCACACGGGCGGACGGCGGAGATGCGCATACGGAAGCGCAACATTCGTTCCGGAGCGCAGCAGCGCAGTAGGGAGAGACCGATGTTCTCCGTTCCCGGTGGTACGACCGTGTGGGATGAATGAAAACCCACCAAATACAACCAGGAACTCGCCGTACACTCTTCCCCGTGGCTTTCCGGCAATGTATTTTTCCTTCTTTCTCTCTCTCTCTCTCTCATCCATTCCCTTCGAATTTGGGTTGTCGACAGCAATGGTGCTTTATCCCAGAAAAATGTCATCCACAGTCCGTCCATTCTACAACCATTTCTCTGCGCATTATCAGGAATAATGTTGACTTGCCATGGGGACCCCTGAATGACTCACGGAGAAATGTCATCGGCCCGCTTGGGCACGGTGGTTTCGAAGTGCAAGGCCACACCGATTTCTTCCGACAAAGCAGAACAGGACCACACAGCGCTGCGGCCACAAAGCAAACGGTTCCTTCGATCTGCTGACAGAATTATTGAACCCAAAGCAAACAAATCCCGTGCGGTATGTTTCAGTATCCTTATCTGCTAGTTTGGGATACGGACGTATGCGGTCGGGGGGGATTGGCCTAGGTTAGATTGCGGGTCTACCAGAACGAACTGAATGTGAAAATGACAAATGAGAATTGTTTCTACTCAAACCCTCCAGTGGGGGAAATCTGGTGGAAGTTCTTACCGCTATGTTCGGTGAAGATGTTCGAGCCGAGTGTCCGCGCATCCTTGGACGAGCGGGGCTTGCTCCGGCTGGATCGTATCGAGCTGCCGGCACCGAGGGTTGAGGAAGTTCCGGTCGGCCGTTCCTTCACCTGCTGGGCACCCATGGCCGCCGGGTTACCGCTCCCTGCGCTCGCCCGAGCAGCAAGGACCTTATCGCCGTTGGACTGCGGGACGGTCGGTAGGTCGGTGGTGCACACGGGTGCACACGCGCGCGTTTGTGTGTGTCTTGAACACGGACACACTGGGTTATCTACGGGTTGCGGTTGTCCGTCTACCGGCGGACGGATTGCGTTGTGTGCGCGCGCGAGTGTGCGTTCTCCGGGGCGTTCGCGTCAACCAGCACACACATGCACACACTTCCGCGAGGCGAACGAACGAAGATTACGACCCGCCGCGCCGCACACCCATTGCTGATGATGATGAAGATGACCGTCGCAGGAGGGGTATACACAGATAAACACAAACAAAACTCGCCACAACTTCTCGCGAGAGCTTCTTCTTTTTCACCACTTGCACTTCGTCGTCGTTCGCCCTAAACACTTTTGGTGCGCCCCAACCCACACGATGGTTGCCCTTTTTTCCACGAAATCTCCTTTTTTCTGCGTTGACGACGGGCCACAAACACGTACACACCCACGGGCGCACGGGATCAAAACCACACGTTTGCGACTCCTTTCTTCAGGGACGCATTGCACTCCAGGAGCGAACCGAACACAGACACAAACACGCACAAACACTACCGGGTCGGCGCAATAGAGGTTCAACAAATCATCCACCTTGTTTGCCTCATTACGGCACCACTTTAGCCCTACTTCCTAAGCGTACTTCCTGCTTCTTGTGGAGCCTGCAACAAACACGAATTTTAGTATGACAGATGGTGAAAGGCTGCGCGTGGAAAACAAAAGGAAGCGAAACGTCAAACGAATCGCTCGCCACCCCACGGCCTACTGATGCTGCTAAATGTTGCTGCTGCTGCTGCTGCTGTTGCTCGGTTGAATCGGCTGGAGGAAAATCACTTCCTCGTTTTTTCCAGTTTTTCCGTCGCCATGGGGCCACCATCAATGGCAGTACGCCGCACGGTGTGAAGCGGCCAGGAAGGTGTGACTGCCAGAAGCCAAACACCGTGCCCTCGGAGCAATGAAAAGCCTGATCCACAATTACGGAAAAGAAAAGTCTCACTACAGGCGAAAGAAGGCTGGCCCGATGGGGACCTGGTGACAGATGCAAACCTTTTTCCGTCTCGTTTACGCAAGTTTTTCTCACTACACCGCCAGCGGAAGCCAGCTTCACAGCCGGATGGAAATTTTTTAAACCCTTTTCCCCGACATCAACTACCCACCCTTCGACAAGCAAAACTTTTGCAAGCTCTTCACAGGAGCTACCCCACCCTCAATCATGGCATTTATGATGGAAGGCGGGTGGGGAATGAAACGACATGCGGTGAAGCACTTTTCATTCAACCCTTCGAAAATCATTACTCTTGCCGTGGCAACACCAAACGGCGGCGGCGGCGACGACGCAGCAGCAGCGCAAGAAGACGAAAGCATTTCATCGGCTACGACATTGCTCACGGCCGCAAACGTTTCCATCGCGTCGCGCCGGAAACTTCGATCGGAATTTCTCACCACACGAATATTGCAAACAATTGTACCGAAAAAAGGGAAATGAAGCCAACAGCCTCTCGCTTCCGTTGTGCAGCCAGCAGCGGCTGTGTTTTCTTTCTGCACACTCTCCGCCGTGGCGCTTGTTTGTTCTTCTTCCCACTCCCGTATCGGTGTACACCAGATTCCTTTCCCGTCCCTCTGTGCCCTTGGCTTTTAACCCTCCCTCCTGCCACCACACACCCTTTCCGTAGCACGTACAACGCAAATGTAAGGGGGAAACAACTTGAGATAAACAGCACTAGCTAACGAACCCGCAGACTATTGATCGGAAGCAACTTTTCTGCTTCCCCCACTGGAGAAGCAAATCAGTGAAGTTTTCCTATTTCTTGTGATGCACAATCCGCAGCGTCTTGTACTGCAGTCGGTAGTACTAGCACGCACTACAATCAACGCCGACGACTTTTTGACAACTGAGCAGTGCATCTCAAGAAATGAAGAATTAACCGGGATCACGAACACATGCGCATGCTGTGCACCAACACATCCTCTCCGTGTATGGATACGCTTCAATCGGTTTACCGATTAAATGACCTTCACACGAGGAAAACCCCATGAGTTTTCAAGGTCATTTAACCGTTTCAAACGAAGAGCTAGTGGGGTAATTCACAGCTGAACCTATGATAGTTCCTTCGGTCGAAGAGTGGGTTCAATGATGCCCACCACTAGCTACCAGCTGTCAACCGGTGTTTTGTTTTCATTCGTCCATTCGTAAACATAATGCTATTTACTACTTTATAACGTTCGAAAATTAGTGGTTCGACAGCTAGGTTGCCTTCATAAAGCAAAACCATCAAACTATATGATATTCCGAGGAGCTACACTGCTGGAAACAACATTAAAACAAGTATCACTGGACTATGGGTGAAGAAAAAGGTGGCACCCGTTGCGAACGCAGCGAGCAGACTGAGCTAAGTCGACTGAAAAATGGGATTTGGTTATAGTGGCAAAATCATCACGCTTTCTTGTTTTGTCTAGTTGGCAATTGATACCAACAGAGCGAGAAAGCATGATGAATTTGCCACCGGGGTAATGAGTAAGAGAGATCATGTTCTCTGTCCAGTGTAGGATAACCACTATGTATTTTTTTAAAAGAAACATTCCATTCTACAAGTTTATAAAATTGTGTTTATATTACCCATTTAGGATGCCTTTAGGTACATCAGAAAGTTAATACTATTAAAAGTTATTTTTTCCAAAATTTAGTGAAAACAAGTGGTTGTACAAATACATAGTGAAGTGTAATGTTTACAATGATTCATGAGTCTGATCCGATCCCTTGATGGAACTGTCAATTAAAGGATTTACTTGCGTTTACAGTGGCTAGCTGAACAGTTCAATATTTGTTTAATGGAAATAATTACATTACCTTTCAAAATCGTGATAAATTGAACAACATTTTTAAGAAATAACTTTAAAAACATGTTTGGCTTCTACTAAATCTCCTTAGTACTTGGTTTTTTAGCAAAAAAAACAAATTTGGCAAGAAAAGCAACGGATCCTGCTGAATGTTATTCAGCACACTTTCAGCACTCAATTCTCGAAACGTCGATCATTTTTATCTCCGCCGGACAGTTATTGCTGCAGCCAGCAACGAAATAAAAAACAGTGCAAGTTTTCTCCGGGACATTCAATTATTATCCACAGTCTGCTTTGATCTCAGTACATTAGCACAAGTAACCACATTTTCCGTATCGTAAAACTTGTTTTAATCTCAGTGCAGCAAAGCAAACGGAAGGCAAGATGTCCGAAAGTGACTGGGACACCGTGACCGTATTGCGTAAAAAAGCACCAAAAGCATCCGCACTAAAGACTGAAACCGCCGTCAATCAGGCTCGCCGGCAGGGTATTCCTGTAGAAACGACTCAAAAATGTAGGTACCAATCATGAGCGAACTGTTTTCCATCGGTAAAAAGTGTGGCGATGTGGAGTTACAATTGCATCATGTTGGCAAGAACGCATGGCCCCCCGATACTTTTTTCTTCTTATTGACATGACCATATTTGTACTACATTTCACAATGAGGAAATGTAACCAAAGTCGTCATGTCGAAATACTGATGATTTTCGCATCCCTTTCAAGTATGATAAATTTTTTGTTTGTTTTCATTCCTTCTCTCTCTCAGTCAATGCCGGAACGAACAAGCAGCATGGTCCGGCAAAAAATACAGCAAAGCTGGATCGCGAGACGGACGAACTGCGCCACAAAACCTTGGCTCCGTCAGTCGCCAAACTGATTATGCAGGGTCGGCAATCGAAGGGCTTAAGCCAGAAGGATCTTGCCACGGTGAGCCACCTCCCATTGGCCATTTAATCTGTTTCCGGATGCTAATGTTTTTTTGTGCCGCTTATCCCTTGTAGGCAATTTGTGAAAAGCCTCAGATCGTGAACGATTACGAGGCCGGTCGCGGAATCCCGAACAATTTGATCTTGGGCAAAATCGAGCGTGTGATTGGAATGAAATTGCGCGGAAAGGATATCGGCACCCCGATGGCGCCTCCCGGTAAGAAGTGAGACGTCGGGAGGCAATAATAATAAAAATCGATCGTCTGCGAAAGTGTGCGGGCCGTGTGTGTGCGTGTATGCAGTGTCATGTCGCGGGAGAAGTCACTTTCATCAATAATTCTATTCATTAAGAAACGTAAATCATGAAAATCATGTGTTAAGCGATCATTTTACAATATATGAAAGATGGCCCAAGGATTCCTATCCCGGCTGTCGGCTTTCGGCAATGGAGAAGCATTTATGTAGCAACACAAACCTTTATGTTTAGGGCAATATGAGCGGAACTAAACCTATTAATGCACAGCATGTTGCACATTCCCGTAAACGGAATTTGCGTGAATTAGAAATTTGATAAATGCAAAAGCGTTTCATGAAGCTCAAAGAATTACGTAGCGCTCTCGACAGCCCTTCATATACTGAAAACGATTTCCTATCATCCCGGTTTGGGAAAATACTGATCGTGGTTCGGGAACTGTCGGCTCACCGGATGTGCAGTAGATAAAAATATGCACGATATATTATAACGATCTATTATCGATGTGTTCCAACATTCAAGTGAATTAGGTTCACCGGTTCCACATGCAACAGCTCCACGGAAACGAGGGACTTCGAACTATAGACAAACGTAGGGCAATGACTAATCTGCTTAAAAATGGTTTTCCTTAACTTTGCTAATAAGCTCACACTGCAATCGTTTGCAACAGTCCCTCCACAAACCGAAAAAGTTGTGTTCCCATACCTCTCTGACACACTAACCTACGTTTCTCCAAATCTGAAGCAAATGATAAGTAATACAGTTGATCAATTATTACGTTTCTGCAAAATGATACAGAATTAATCATTATACGCAAGTTGATGCAGGCAAATCCCTTTTTTCATCAAGTCCTATTGATAGAAGTGAAATTTTACTCAAATAAATGCATACAACCGTTTTCACAAAGTCTTAAACAAGATTGTTTCCCATTGCTTACAAAAAGATCCTTCAAATATATATCCTTTTAAATTTATTACTCCAAACCAGTGAGAAATACAGCGATAAACCCGTGGAGTTTAATCCTTTCGAAGTTGTAGTGTCTCCTCCTTGATGCCATCCTTGGTGATAATGTTGATGATGACGGAATCTCCCGTGTAGATATCACGCTCCGTTGCGGAAATGAACGTATCCTTGATAATCGAAACGGCCTTTTCCATTGATACCGGTTCCGGGTTTACATTGATCATATTCTTCATGCCAATTTGATTGTCCAGCACCGGCTGCAGTAGCGGTCCGGCGGAACCTCCCGCACGGTAGGTTGTCATCTCACAGTGACCAATGGGGTCGTAGCTGTAAACGACACCCTTTCCGCTCTGGTCCAAGCCGGCCAGCACGTTCGACACGTAGTACGGGAAGAAGCGCCGGTTGTACATCAGAATGGACAGCATCTGCGCGACGGCCGGAGTCGACATGCTCTTCTGGTGCTGGTCCTTGTACATCTGCATGCGCACCTTGACCAGACTGGTCAGCGCGAGGGTATCGCACCAGCAACCGGTGGAAGCTAGCACCGTTTTGTCCGACAAACGGAACAGTTTGTTCTGGGTACGGGTGTGGATCGAATAGCCCGAACTCAACCGAGTGTCCGCACCAATAACGGCAAAGTCATCTCCGGCAATTGCGACGACGCTCCTGAAAAACAAAATACCAGTCATTGTTGGGGTTCCATGATGGACCGCATAACCTAACAATGTACGAACGATTTACGGTTACAATTCCTGGCACTTACCCTCCATTAGATTCGTAAGGATAAAACTGAACCTTGCGCGCTCCAGGCACTTCGTATTCGGGGAAGTTTTCGATTCCGAGCATTTTCTATGCCTTGCGGTTAATTTCACAGACAATCTACGAGTGAATCGAAGCGATTTAGAGTGACTAGCGAAAATAAACAGTAGTGTTGACAGAAACGGGATTCGAAAGATTCGAAAACTCGATCCGGTTGGATTCTAAAGATTCGAATCCCATTTGACGGATTCGGATCAGATTTGATTCGTCCAGACACGAGGTGCGTCGTTTAACCTGTGGTCACAGCTTTCCGCAACCGCATGCGGTTGCGTTTTTGATCTGTCAAACGAGCACAGCTTTTTGCCAAAAATAATACTTTAATGTTTGAATTTACCACTTATATGAGCATACAATCTCATTAAAGTCTACTAGGAGCAATATTTACTGTTGACATATCAAAACGCAAGAGTCTGCGGCAAGAATCAAACTCGTTTGATTTTTTAGTACAGAAACCGCAAGGTCTTGCGTCTGCGGTGACAGCCCATGACAGTTCCTATCTCCCCCATGGGAAAAAATGCAACCGCACGCGGTTGCGCAAAGCTGTGACCAGGGGTTTACTCGACTCATACTGAATGATTTGACATAGATTAAGGGTTTTTTGCGCGATTTGTAACTTAGGTTCGAGAAATATTTATGAACCTATTTTTAACAAAGAAATACAGTAGAACGTTGAAAATCAGAGGAGTTCTACCATTACATTTAGCCTATGGAGTGACAATGATTCAACCAGGACCTGATATTCACTTTTTATCGGATGTCGATTAAAAATATCACTTCTTTCTTCTTGGCGTAACGACCTTGTTGGTCATGCCTGCCCCGTTAAGTGCTTACGTGACTTTTTGCCCTATGTGTACGTGGATAGTCAGGGGGTGGTAAGCCCCGTCGCTCATGGGCCGATTTTTCTAACCGGCGCTACCGCTCGGCTGTCGCGGACTCCCAAACATGGATGAATAGGTCTTTCAAATAGTAGCTGCATAACTCCTTGATGGAACCTTATTGGGTGCGTCATTGAGCCACTCATTCACCGGGTGCTTCACAGTTCCTTTGCTCGTTGGGTCGCTATCTGTCAAGTGTTATTGGATTTGTCGATGAAGTCCGCATTGACAGTTCGTCGATTGTTGTTTTCGGCCGGCTGATTATGAGAAAACAAGCAATTTTTATCGGGAGTTCGGTTGCACTTTGATTAAAGCAAAAAGGAAAACCATCGCCCGTGTTCGTATACATTTACGTAATGGCAACGTTCCGTTTGGGCACTATTGCGACGATAACGGCGAGATTTCCTCTACAGAATGTGACCAAAGTGCAGCGGATTGGTTTGGTACGTCGTTTGGCTACGGGAGGAGCACCGAAAAAGCCCACAAGTACACTCGGTCTGGCGCTGAAAGGTGTCGCGGTCGGTGCTCTGGTTGGAACGGGTTGGTCCGGCTACAACTACTTCAAAGGTGGAGTGACCGATCATATGCTTCACGAGCATGTGGGACCGAAGGTTCTTGATAAGCTACCGAATGTGAAGATTATGCGCCAAATCGTCAATCCGAAGGATGATTCTGGTCTGGATTTAGTATTGTTTCAATTTCAAACCTGCCCGTTCTGCTGCAAGGTAAGAAAATGTATGTTCATTTTATAGATGGTTTGATATTTTGAATTCATTTCGTAGGTAAGAGCGTTTCTAGATCACAGTGGACTCTCCTATTCGGTGGTTGAGGTGGACGCCGTTCTCCGTCAGGATATACGGTGGTCGGATAGCAAAAAAGTACCGATCCTGTTGGCAAAAACCAAAAACGGAAAGTATGTTCAATTGACAGACTCGAGTATGATCGTCTCCGCGATATCCAGCTATCTTCGCGACAAGACACAGGACATCGGGGAACTGGCCACGTACTACCCATCCATATCGTACGAAAATGACGCTGGCAGAAAGGTTTTCGACATCATGAACAAATATTTCCTGATGTTCCAAGAGAAGAAAGTTGATCCACGATCGAAGGAAGTGCAAGAGTAAGTTGATAGTTCAGATTATTTTAAAATTTGATTCTCAACATAAGCCTTTCGTTGCAGAGAGGAGCGAAAATGGCGCGCATGGGCAGACGATCATCTCGTGCACTTGATCTCCCCCAACGTGTACCGCACGAAAGAGGAAGCGCTGGAAACTTTTGAATGGTTTTCCGACGTCGGCGATTGGAGCATCCATTTTCCCAAATGGGAGCGCGATCTGATGGTCTACGTGGGGGCATTTGCAATGTGGGGCATTAGCAAACGTCTCAAAAAACGTCACGAGCTCAGCGACGATGTACGATCGCATATTTACGACGCGTGCGACAAATGGATCAATGAGGTGGAGAAGAAGAAAAGCACCTTTTTCGGTGGCTCGCAGCCCAATCTAGCCGATCTGGCAGTGTTTGGTGTCCTCAATAGCATGGAAGGATGCCAGGCATTTAAAGATTGTTTGGAAAACACGAAAATCGGTCCGTGGTTCTATGCCGTTAAAGAGCAGGTAATGAAAAATCGTGGAAAAGTACTTTAAGGATTCATCGGTTGTGGTTTGTTAGTATTTTAAATGCCGTTGACTCAAAATAAAAAGATGATTAACAAATACGGCTGCTTTTGTACAATATTCTATTTTTATAATCATAACAACACATAAAATCTTTTATTTTGCGTTCGAAGGTGGTAGTTGGGAATATGTTGAAAATAAGCTAGTACTGGTTTGGTTTTCAAATTGCTTCTCGAAAATACCTTGCGAAATTAGAGCAGTATCAAAAACTTATATTTTTAATTTTTTAAATTTTTGATAGACAAATTGAACTCGTTTCTTAATAGCAATTCAGTGTGCCAATCCTAAATTTCATAAACAAAAATATTTTTACTTCCCTAAAAAGTTTGGCGAATTCCCCCTCAACCTATCATGAAGAGAGAGATTTGATTTGAAAAGTTATTCGATGTTTTTCTTCTTCCTTTGGCGATGTTATTTTACTATTTTTATATAGATACCATCGTGTCGGGTATTGGAATCGTAGTGATATAGTGTATGTAAATATTGATTTCATTTCATTGAAACCTTTTAAAAGAGAAGGTTTCGAAATAATTCGAAAATTCCAAATTAAAATAAAAAAAAAATCTATTCGATACTGACATGTGCTCTACAAACGATCGTTATGAATGGCGATTCACTATCAGCAGCCTACGTTACTAGGCAACGCTGAAGAGCAGATAATGCATGATCGTGGTTGTGGGTGCGCGCTCATCTCCTAAGAACGTCTCGAGCAGCTCGCGAAGATCGCGAGGTTGTTCTCGGACGGCGTCGGGAAGAAAAGTTCAGTCACGCGCGAACGATCGAACCGAACGGACGGGAAGAAACCGGTTCTCCCGTCTCGGTACAAGAAGATAGGAGAAGCAAAAAAAACGTTAGAAAAAAGTGAAATCAGAACCAACCAAGAACGGACGGCCTCGAAAGGAAGTGAGAGCGATAAGGAGTGGTATTTATTTTCTGTGGCACAAACGATAACGCCCCTCCCGGAAGCAGTGGAAGTGTGCAGTGATTAAAACGAGGTAATGTTCTTTGCCAGTGTGAAGATCACAATGTGATTTCTATGCTAATGAGATGGGAAGTGGGAGGAAATTAAAATTATTACTTTTTTTAATGAGTGCACGTTTAAGATCATTTAAAGCAGTTAGTTAAGACCTTTTTTATAAAACTTAAAAACTTTTGAGTGGATGTAAACTGCGATCGTGTCAGGGAAGAATAGAAATATCGAAGAAACGTGGTGTACGGAAGAAGAAACACGAAATTAGTGTGTTGGTTAAAAGTGCACCTTCCAGTGCGCACGATAATTTGAGAATGGCACACATGTGGTGCCTTCCTGTGGAAAATGTGCATCGAGAGGAAGGCGTTAAGAAAAAAAAGCACCATCATCAGCAGAAATGCACCCAGCGCGGGGTGCATCGAATCGTTTGTGGCAACCGCAAACAGACACACCACGAAGGAACACAGATATGGGTGAAAGAAAAAGGCTAAGAAAAAAAAAGTACGACCGTAAAAAAGGAGTTTCAACCAACGATAATGACCCCCGGCTTGGAACCGTAAGGTTGTCGGTGGCTGCTTTTCGGGACGTCTTCTACCGGCCACCGTCAACATAACCACGGGCTGGGCAGACAATTTTCTTAAGCTGGTTTCGTGGCTTGCGCTTCTTCTTTTCGTGCTCGAAGATTTTTGTTTCCCTTCCCGTTCCGGCCCGACCCATACCCCGCCGTGGTTTCAATAGAAATGGAAATGAAACACCGACCGGTTCGTGTGTAGGGCGTAAAAAGGAAAGATCGAAGATGGTTGGCAGAGGCAACGGGGGCAGCATAAGAAACGCTCTATGCTCGATGAATGGCCAACTAGGAGAGAGAAGATTTAGAAAAGGCAACAACAAAACAACATAAGCCGCAATATGGATTCGACACCAAACCAATTCCCCGGAGTCCGTTCATTCCACAATTCTCTGTTCTGCTGTTGGATGGAACACATGGACGGACAGAATACAAAAAATACTATGTTGCATCTCCTCGGGCGTTGCTGGATTTGGAAAAGTGCGCTACACGCGCATGGCCTGTGCAGTACTTTTTCAGATGTGTGATACGGGGTCGATTAAAACCGGCTCGTCTGTTTGGCAGATGGGTTCCGGCAGCATCACGCGCAGTTAAATTTAGAACTCTATCTCCCCAAACATACCACGGGCCACGTCCGTCCGAGGGAACACGAGCAGTGAAAACACATTTTAACATTTGTTTTCGGTATGAAATCATGCACCAACCATAAAGCGTTATCTGGCCACATCTTGCTATAGCTAGTCGTTTTGTTCGGCCTGAGATGGAAAATGGTTTCCGAACGGATGTTTAGTTTCCAAATGAAGTTCCAGATACTGTTGCCTCACGATTAAAAATAGAAATTTGACTATCGTTTGCTTTTCAATGCGTGGAAGACTGATGTTTTGAATTGAATAAAATTATCTAAATATTTAAATATCCCATCAAATCTGTAAAAACAAAATTTAATGTTTGGCAAATTTAGATCGAATGATCCTGAATTTTATAACGCATAGAATTATCAAAGATGATAAAAATCTTCAAGTCTGTGTAAAATTATTTCATGTCTGGATTTAAGAATTGATTTACTAAACATTTTTTCCTTTTTCTTAGCGATGCTTATTGCATTATATTACCGATACTTGTGCTCTCATCTTCGCGTTCTTCAGAATAAAAATCCTGTTTAGTTTACAATTTGAAGTCTTTTTCTGTTTCAACGAGCTTATGATCGTACATTATTTAAAGTTTAAATAAGTGGCGATTCTTACGGGCCAAGACGTGTTTAAACATTATCTGCTAGATATATTATATTAAAATGAAATTTAAAAAATAATATTTTTATTAAAAATTATATATTCTTTATAGTCCTCAGTTAAACTTGTGATATACTTGCTAGTTAGTCATAATCGCACTAAATAATCGCACAAGTAGAATGCGAAATGTGTTGGCCATTTAACGTACATAATACACATTCGTTTTCTTCAAAAACTTTTGTAACTTTAAAGATCTTGCCAATGCTCTTCAAATTTTTTATCTTGCCATGCGCCAGATGATACTGTTGTGAAGATAACTTTGCTAATAATTTGTTAAATGACCGAGGTTAAGTGAATAATCTTTACTAAAAGTTGGCATTTGAAGAAACATATATTTTCGACCATAACTTTTCAAACCGGGCTTTTGTATCTGCACAGCATTGTCTCGTCAACGTGCGTTAGGGTGATATCCATTCGGCTCGGTACAGCAGGATGGGGCATATCACGGCCCTAACATCGATCGCTCTGGTGGCCCTGGCCCTGGTAGGATCAGTGCGGGCTGAGCTGACTCCACCGTACTTCAACTTGGCCGAGGGGCGCAAAATCACTGCCACCGCCACGTGCGGTGTGGACACCGATGTTCCCGAGCTGTACTGTAAGCTGGTCGGTGCAAACACGGAGAACGACAACCAGAACCAATACTCCAAGGTCATCCAAGGACAGGTAAAGTAACCCGGATTGTGCGAGCGGGTGTTAATTCTTGAACAAACGGTTGGAGAGCCCCCCCATTTCATGTCTTCATCATTTCGCGCAGGTTTGCGATGTGTGTGATCCATCCGATCCGGACAAGAATCACCCGCCGGAGTACGCCATCGACGGTACGCAGAACTGGTGGCAGAGTCCCCCGCTGTCCCGTGGTATGAAGTACAACGAAGTCAACCTCACGATCGACTTCGGTCAGGTAAGGCTAAGCTATATATACTCCTATCGTAAGCTCTTCCCTCCCAGACTCCGAACATCGCTGGCGCAATGATCTAATCCGTGGAGCTGCAGCGAAAATGACATAATCGTCTCTGTCCAAACAAGTTCGTTTGCTTACGACGTGAGCAAACATTGATGAACTTTTGTGCTGTGTGCGTTGGCTTAAATCCAACGCGCGCTTGCCACACGTATGGCACACATGGTCAACAGTAATCAGTGGCCTGTGCCTTTTCGAACCTACACCAGCTTCTCATGGAATCGGGAGAAACATGTGGCAATGGACCGCCGGAAACGGACGCCCAGTGGGCCGGAAAAGACAAAACGGACCGCACCGACATCCCGGTTTGATAAGCGTTTTCTTGCTGGAATCCGTTGGACCCGTGATAACTCTTGTGAACCCGCGCGTCTGCTGATAAGAATTCCCATTAATTTGTGCTCTTGCTGAGCATGGAAATGAAGTATGCTGTAAGTGCCGTGTGCTTTCAAGCATAGGGCTTCTTATCAATTGCGGCTGTTCCAGTTTCTTGTAGTTGGATGCTGGAAATTGTTCTATGCTAGATTGGCAGACTCATCGTTTTGAATATTATGATTTATGTTCCGGCATTTCTCAATACAGTTCGTCCCTGAGCTTAAAACAATTACTTATGCTTAGAGCACATTGTTAAAAACTTTTGAAAATTGAGGAGTATAAAAAAAATCACAAAATCAATTTTTTGCACGCGGAACAAGAGCTCGTCGAAAATTAAAATAGTTTTATAATTTTATTTGCAACAATCATAAATAAGCTCGAAATTTGCGAAGTTAAGTTTTGCAAGATTAAAAATACTTGATATAAACAAAGTTTAACTATTTATAAGACGTGTCATAAAAAGGTTATGGGCTATAATTTGCTTTAATTTCATAGAATTTATTTTTATTTTTATTTACAAAACATTCATTTTGCCCATGCCGTTTGGTTCTGTGTGTCACAAATACCTCGAGGATGATGAAATTGCTACCACAGCTGTTTGGGTAGCATCCAATTGTCTCCGAGAACCGCCTAATGGACGCAAAGTGTAAACTTGACATTGTATCCGCAATTACTCGCTTTCCGCACTGGTTGCAATTATTGCTGTGGCCGCCAGCAACCGTTTCCAGCATTTATTTCCTTGGAATATGCAGAACACCATATCGTGCATCGCGATCGCAAAAACTGTACAGGAATGCAGCGAGCAGCTGTGAGCGTGCAACGATAGCATTTTTCAGTTCCTACTTCTATCAGAACTAGGCACTTCCGTTAGGTCTCCGTAGTGTTCTATGCAATTCAGTTTTTGCCAGCTTGATTTACTGCTGTTGAAGCTTTTTAATTCCGGAATAATTTTTCTCCCATGAAATCTCCAAAATAATGTACCATAATTCGTAGCTACAAAGCTTGATTATCCGTTGATGGAACCTCTCTTGGTTTTTTTCAATTCAGGAATTCCATGTGGCTTATCTGTTCATCCGTATGGGCAACTCGCCACGACCGGGTCTTTGGTCGCTCGAGAAATCGAGTGATTACGGCAAAACATGGACTCCCTGGCAACACTTCTCCGACTCGCCGGCCGACTGCGTCACATTCTTTGGTCCGGACAGTCTGAAACCGTTGCAGAACGATAACGATGTAATCTGTACGATGGAACACTCGAAGATTGTGCCCCTCGAGGGTGGTGAGGTAAGTGTGAAGCCAAAAAGATAGGGAAAGGAGAGAAGAACTTTTTCTAAACATTTATAATTATTGCTCCCCAAAGATTCCCATTCGTCTGCTGAACAATCGTCCATCGGCGAACAACTACTTCAACTCGTCGACGCTGCAAGAATGGAGTCGTGCCACGAATGTACGCATACGCCTTCTGCGAACGAAGAATCTGCTTGGACATTTGATGTCCGTTGCCCGGCAAGATCCAACGGTTACCAGACGTGTAAGTGCAATTTAACTCCCACTTATGATTTTAAACCGTAAACTTATCAGAATCCCTCTCCGTCCTCTACAGTATTTCTACTCGATCAAGGATATTTCCATCGGTGGACGGTGTGTGTGCAATGGTCACGCAAACACCTGTAACGTGCTAGACCCACGATCACCGACGCGCATCCTGGCCTGCCAGTGTCAGCACAATACCTGCGGCATCCAGTGCGCCGAATGCTGTCCCGGATTTGAGCAGAAGAAATGGCGTCAGAATACCAATGCTCGTCCATTCCAGTGCGAGCGTAAGGAAGCATGATATTAAGACTTTCTTGGGAGCTTGTGAAGCATATTTACCTTTGTATCTTTGTAGCTTGCAACTGCCACGGACATTCTGGCGAGTGCGAGTACTCCGAGGAGATCGATGCTAAAGGACTGTCGCTCGATATCCATGGAAACTACGAAGGAGGCGGTGTTTGCAAGAATTGTCACCACAATACTAAAGGTATCAACTGCAACCAGTGCGAGGACAAGTTCTACCGGCCACGTGGAAAGTACTGGAACGAGACCGACGTCTGCAAGCGTAAGTAGAACCGACCCACTGTACTTAGGTCTTTACCTAGAAAATACTCACGATGTAAATTGTGATCCTTACTCTACATAGCTTGCGATTGCGATCACTTCTACTCGACCGGAAACTGCGAGGAGGAAACGGGTCGTTGTGAGTGTCGGGTCGAGTTTCAGCCACCGCACTGTGACTCCTGCTCCTATGGACACTTTGGTTACCCGAACTGTCGCCCGTGTGAGTGCAATCTGAATGCCACCGTGGGATACTTCTGCGAGGCGGTCAATGGTGCCTGCCCGTGCAAGCACAACTTCGATGGACCGCACTGCAAGCAGTGTGCGAAGGAGTACTATGGATTCCCCGATTGCGATCGTAAGTGGACAACAATAGAGATAATGCTTTTTATGACTTGATGTGAAACAATATTTTCTTGTCTTTCGATAGCTTGCAGTTGTAATATGCATGGTTCGACCGATCGTGTGTGCGATCAGGACAATGGACAGTGTAAGTGTAAGCCCAACTTTGCCGGACGTCTCTGTGACACCTGCAAGGATGGATTCTTCCGGTATCCCGAGTGTACATGTAAGTATATTCTTTGTTTCCATTGGTCTATCCTTCCGTCAATCATTTACATAATCTCGAGCTAATTCACCATGTTTACCGCTCTTTTGAAAGATTGTAATTGCGATGTACGTGGAACGTTGGATGAAGTTTGCGACAAGAACACTGGCACTTGTTTGTGCCGCGAAGGTTACGGTGGACCACGTTGTGACCAGTGCATCCCCGGGTACTACAACTATCCGGACTGTGTGCCCTGCAACTGTTCGGCGGCTGGAAGTACTTCGACGGTGTGCGACATTACGGGCCGGTGTTCGTGTCTGGAGAACTTTGGCGGTCGGCAGTGTACGGCCTGTCTGGCCGGGTACTACCAGTATCCGGAATGTTTGCCGTGTAACTGCGACTCGTACGGGTCGCTCGCAAAGTCCTGCACAAGCGACGGCCAGTGTCAGTGTAAGGATAACTTCGACGGCAAGAACTGCCAGCAGTGCAGAGAGGGTTTCTACAACTTCCCGGCGTGCGAGGAGTGTAACTGCGATCCGGCCGGTGTGATCGCCCGGTTCGCCGGGTGTGGATCGGTCCCGGCGGGTGAACTGTGTCAGTGTAAGGAGCGAGTGCATGGGCGCATTTGTGACAAGTGTCGCCCGCTGTACTGGAATCTTACAGCGACCAATCCGCACGGTTGTCAGGAGTGCGAGTGCTTCATCGATGGTACGATCGGTTCTTTGGATACGTGCGACTCGAAGACGGGCCAGTGTGCTTGCAAACCTTCGGTGAAGGGACGCCAGTGTACGGAATGTAAGGATGGTACGTTCGATCTGTTCGGTTCGAGCTTGTTTGGGTGCAAGGACTGCGGTTGCGACATTGGTGGAGCGGCAGGCAACGTGTGCAATAAGGAGACGGGCCAGTGCCGGTGCCATCCTCGGGTGTCCGGCCGTACCTGTTCGTATCCGCTGACGACGCACTACTACCCGACACTGTACCAGTTCCAGTATGAGTACGAGGATGGCTATACGTCGTCCGGGACGCAGGTGCGCTATCAGTTCCACGAGGATATTTTCCCTGGCTTCAGTAGCCGTGGATATGCCGTTATGTCTTCGCTGCAGAACGAAGTGATCAACGAGGTGAGCGTGTTGAAATCGTCCGTCTACCGGCTCGTGATCCGGTACCGAAACCCCAACTCGGACAATGTCGTTGCGGCGATCCTCATCACTCCGGACAACCCGACGGAGGTGGAGCAGAAGACGAAGGTACTGTTCAAGCCTACGGAACATCCGGACTTTGTAACGGTTTCCGATGCTCGGGGTGAGGTGCCATCCGCTGTCGTGCTCGATCCGGGTACCTACACGATTAGCATCAAAACGGATAAGACTGTGTTCCTCGACTTTTTCGTTCTACTCCCTGCTGCGTACTACGAGGCATCGATACTGACGAAGAAGATTGAGAATCCGTGTGAAATCTCCGACCTCGGCCTCTGCCGGCATTATCAGTATCCAAGCGTTGGCCCGTACAGCCCACAAACGGAAGCGTTCATCATTGAAGACGAGCAGAGCTTCAAGCCGGTCGAGTTCTTCAAGGACTACGAGCACATGGATGTCGTCCGGGAGAAAGACCTACCGATACTAACGAACAATCAGCGTGAACTGTACTACCCAATGGAGGTGCCACACCCAGGACGGTACGTGATCGTCGTAGACTACATCACCAACCGGAACAGTCCCGAGGTGGGCATCCTGCAGGTGAACCTGGTGGGAGACATCGATCAGGACGGTTCGGTGACCGCGTACCCTTGCACGTACACCACCGTCTGCCGACAGCCCGTCATCGATAAGGAGTCGCGCGAGAAGATCTTCTTCCTCGATCCGAACAACCGCAAGCCGGTCCTCGTGACAAGCACCGATCTGTCCGGAGCGATCGCGTTCAAGTCGATCACGGCTATCCCGTACGACGAGTGGTCGACCGACTATATCCGCCCGAACTCGGTTTGCGTGATGCAGAATGGACGGTGCGTGCAGACGAGCTACCGGACAGCATCGGACTCGAAGAAGGTCGAGTTTGAAACGGAGAATGATTGGCGAGTGGCGGAGGAGGTTCCGCGTGCTGTGTTCGATAACAGCACCAAGCTGATCCTGCTCGACCAGAACCAGACGGATGTTAGTATCAAGGCGAAGGTGCAGCACCCGAACCGGTACGTGATGATCGTGAAGTTCTTCCAACCGGACCATCCGACGTTTAATGTGCAGTATCGAATTGAAACGGCGCGGCAGAACTATGACGGTCGACTGGAGGTACGTCACTGCCCGGCCAACAGCGGGTGCCGGGAGGTACTGAAGCAGGACAACGGTGCGATCGAGTTCGACCTGGAGGATAACATTGAGATTACGGTGGTTAATGGAGGCAGCCAGCGCGTGTGGGTCGACTATGTGCTATTGGTACCGGCCGAGCAATTCAACGGTGGCCTGCTGCAGGAGGAAACGTTCGATCAGACGAAAGAGTTCATCCAACAGTGCGGTCAGGATCATTTCCATATCCAGACGAATGCGAGCGAGTTCTGCAAGAAGGCGGTATTTTCGCTGACGGCCGACTACAACAGTGGTGCCCTGAAGTGTAACTGCGACTATTCCGGATCGACCAGCTTCGAGTGTGAACCGTTCGGAGGGCAGTGCCAGTGTAAACCGAACATTATTGGACGCAGGTGCGAGGCATGTAAGACTGGGTACTATGGATTCCCGGACTGTAAACCCTGCAACTGCCCGTCGACGGCCCAATGCCACAAGGATACCGGTGAGTGCGTCTGCCCGGATCGGGTGACCGGCGAGAAGTGTGACCAGTGTATGCCGTACACGTTCGGTTTCGATCAGATCATTGGATGCGAGGAGTGTAGCTGCAATCCGCTCGGTGTGGCCAACAATAACCTGCAGTGTGACATGGAAAGTGGCCTCTGCGAGTGCAAGTCGAATGTGGTTGGGCGTAAGTGCGACCGGTGTCAGTATGGGTTCTACAACTTCCCGTACTGTGACCCGTGCCACTGCGACATCCGTGGTACGACGTTCGAGATTTGCGATCAGGCGGACGAGAGCTGTTTCTGCAAGACGAACGTACAGGGCCGCGAGTGTAACACTTGCGTCGATGGAACGTACAACCTGCAGGCTAACAATCCGGACGGATGTACCAAGTGCTTCTGCTTCGGGCATTCCAGTCGCTGCCAGACGGCATTCCTGCGCCCGTTCAACGTGAGCATGATGAAGGAAATGAAATTGCACACGGTCCGTCTATCCGGTGGTAAGGCGACCATCACACCCTGGACGCTACCAGAGGCGGAAATCATGCTTAATGAAACGGTGGCAAAGGTTGCGCTCGACACCGTCGATCAGAAGGATCCATTGGACGGGATGGTGTACTTCGGCATGCTGGATCACCTGTTCGATCTGGCCAATCACCTCTCGGCGTACGGAGGATACCTTACGTACAAGGTGCACTTCACGAACGGACTGTTCGGTAGCGCTCTGATTGGACCGGACGTGATCCTCGAGGGCAATGGATTGGAGATCGTACACCAGAGCTACCGGCAACCGTCATCGAACCAACTGTTCAGCGGCAGCGTGGAGATGGTCGAGAGTAACTTCCAAACGGCGGCTGGAGGTTCGGTTAGTCGCGAACAGTTTATGATGTTGCTGCGCGACCTAAAGAACATTTACATCCGCGCGTCGTACTGGGAGCAAGGGCTGCAGACGGTGCTTTCGGATGTGAGCCTTACGATGGCGCACGATGACTTCGAAAACCCGCATCTGTATCGCGAACTGTCGATGGAGAACTGCGACTGTCCGCCGGGCTACGCGGGACGATCGTGTGAGGATTGTGCCCCTGGATACTACCGCGACCCGAACGGACCGTACCTGGGCTATTGCATTCCCTGTGAGTGCAATGGGCACGCGGATACATGCGACTGCATTACGGGCGTGTGTCAGAACTGTAAGCATTACACGACCGGTGATCATTGCGATCAGTGCATCGAAGGGTTCTACGGAAATGCGACGCGGGGCACACCGAACGATTGTATGATTTGCGCTTGCCCGCTGCCGGTTGAGTCGAACAACTTTGCAACGTCGTGCGAGGTGTCGGAGGACGGTTACGAGATCCATTGCGCTTGCAAACCGGGATACCACGGGGAGAAGTGTCAAAGCTGCGCCCCTGGCTACTATGGGCAGCCGCAGATTGAGGGCGAGTTCTGTAAGCCTTGTGACTGTTCGGGCAACATTAACAAAGACGAACCGGGTGCTTGCGATTCGGTGTCGGGCGAGTGTGTGCTCTGCCTGAATAACACTTCCGGACGTGCGTGTAACCTGTGTGCACCAGGATTCTACGGCGATGCCGTGCATCAAAAGGACTGCCAGAGCTGTATCTGCGATAAGCTAGGCATGGCATACTGCGACAACTTTGTCGGCACGTGCAACTGCCTACCGAACGTGATCGGTGAAAAGTGCGATCGGTGCGAGGACGATCACTATGGGTTTGAGTCGGGTCGTGGCTGTACACCGTGCGATTGTGGTATCGCCTCGAACAGCTCCCAGTGTGATGACCATACGGGCAAGTGTGCCTGCAAGCCGGGTGTTACCGGGCGTCAGTGTGATCGTTGCGAACCGGGCTACTGGAACTACTCCGAGCAGGGTTGTGTGCCATGCTCGTGCAATACCGACTACTCGCGTGGTCTTGGCTGTAATGCGTTGACCGGACAGTGCGAGTGCCTGTCGGGGGTTGTTGGCGAGAAGTGTGACTCGTGCCCGTACCGTTGGGTGTTGATACCGGAGACCGGCTGTCAGGAGTGTGACTTGTGCCATCACGCACTGCTGGATGTGACGGATGGACTGAAGGCGGACATTGACCCGGTACTACTCGACATCAAAACGGTTGCGGATGATTACTACACGTCGCAGAAATTGAACTACTTCGACGAAATGGTTGACCGATTGGAACCGAAGGTGCGCAGCTTGGATCCGCACGGAGTGAACCTAAACCCATCGCGACAGAAGGTGGAATCGTTGGAACAGGAGGTTAAGAGTCTAGACCGACGCATCCAGTATGCGGACGAGAACGCAAAGGACATGACGACCAACAGCGAGAAGTTGCTGGGTGCGTCCGCCAACGTGCTCGACAATTGCCGGCTGGTGCACATCAACACGAAGAACACGATCGATGAGGTGCTAGTGTTGGGAGCGAACCTTGGCTCATCCGAGATCACCAAGCTCGATCAAGCCTTTGAAGAGGCTAAGAACTACTTGGAGAACATCAAACAGTACTCGATCACACCGGAAACGCTCAATTCACAGCTGGAGAACGCCACCGGATTGCTCTTCGGCGTGGAGGCTTTCGGTGAACCGGTGCAGGCGCAACACGACAAGCTGGCCAAGCTGATGCACGACATTGGCGAGTTTGACGTGAAGCTGGAGGACTTGTACACCTGGAGCTTGCGGGTGGAGAAGGAGAGCGACATCACGTCGAAGCTGAACGCGAAAAACAAGGCTGCAGTCAACACCAAGTTCGACACGGTGACGGCCCACGCGAAGGAAGCGACAGAAAACATCAACAGCAGCAAGGCCCTGCTGACGAACTCATCCAACATCATGAAGGACATCGACATTACGCACACGGAGCTCGACAATGTGAACAAGCAGCTGACGGAACTGAACAACGGTGTCGACCGGGAGCTACCGCAGATGGACGAGGAATACAAGCAGCTAGACCCACTGATCGAGAAGGCATCGGAGCATGCGTCCAACTTGAAGATCGAATCGGAGAGTCTTTCGGAGAAGTATTCGGACGTTTCGGCGAATTCGGAGACAGCACTACAGGCGGCAACGGCTCACTCGAAGATCGTGGACGCGGTTAACGAGGCGCAGGATAACATTCGGAATGCTACAAACACGGCACAGAAGGCCACCGACCAGACGCTGGGCATCGACAATCGGGCCGCCGAATCCGACCATGCATCGCGGGAGCTGCTGAATGAGGCTCGGCGAATGTTTACCGCGCTGCAAACGGAACTGGAACCACATAGCAAACGTTCGATTGATACGGTTGATAGCATAAAGGAGAAGAACACACACAGCGACGGTATGTTGCACTCGATCAATGCTGCCTTGGATGGAATTCCGCAGGAATCGCACACCGACCAGTGGGAGAATGCGCGTGATCAAGCGATCGAGGCGAAGGGCAAGTCAGAAAACGCACTCAAAACTCTCGACCCAATGATCGCCGATCTGTCGAAGAGCGTGTTCCTGGCGGAGCAACTACCGAAGGA
This sequence comes from Anopheles ziemanni, assembly GCF_943734765.1. NCBI lineage: Eukaryota > Metazoa > Arthropoda > Insecta > Diptera > Culicidae > Anopheles > Anopheles ziemanni. The sequence continues at coordinate 83,387,352 of NC_080705.1, forward strand.
CATTGACAACGCCCAGAAGGACATCAACCAGGCAACGGCGCAGGTCGAGCGGTTCAAGACGATGATTCCAAACATCCGGGAGCTGGTCCAGCGGTTGGACGAAAAGCAGGGCAAGGTGGATGTGGTCGTGAGTGACATCGGCGATCGGTTGGAGTCGCTGAAGCGCCAGATCGGGGAGGCCCGTTCGTTCGCCAACACGATCAAGGTGGGCATGCACTTCCATCCGAACACGACCGTCGAGCTGAAGGCCCCGGAGAGTTTGTCGCAGATGGCGACCAACTCGAACGTGTCGATGTTCTTCCGCACCGATAAACCGGAAGGTTTCCTGCTGTTCCTGGGCAACGATAAGGAGCCGAACGCGAAGAAGAGCTCCCGCGATGACTACATGGCGCTGGAGATCGAGAACGGCTATCCGGTGCTATCGATTGACCTCGGTAACGATCCGGAGAAGGTGATCAGCCCGAAGTACGTCGCTGACGACCGCTGGTACCAGGCGATTGTAGAGCGTACCGGCAACAACGTGAAGCTTACGATCCGCGAACAGCTCGACAACGGAACGGAATTGTTCCACTCCAAGGAACAGGTGTTGCCGGGTTCGTACAATGTGTTCAATGTGGATCAGAATAGCCGGCTCTTTATCGGTGGTTACCCGCCGGAGTACAACATGCCGCAGGATGTGAAGTCGAGTGAATTCGATGGGCGCGTCGAGCAGCTGCAGATCGGTGGCGAACATATAGGTCTGTGGAACTTTGTCGATGCCCAGAACGTGTTCGGTTCGCAGGAGCGTGATACGTTGCGCAGTGAGGAGAGCCCCTCGACTGGATTCCGATTCGGCGGACGTGGTTACGTGGCGATCGACTCGAAGTCGTACACCTTCAAGCAGCAATCGCAGTTACAGTTCCAATTCAAGGCCCCACCGGAGACGCGCGACGGTCTGCTGTTCTACGCGGGCAAGAACCGTCACTTCATCTCGGTGGAGATCCGGAACGGTGCCGTGGTGTTCCAGTTCAAGCTCGGCCAGCAGGCGCAGGTCGTAACGATCGGCTCGAAGAGTGCATTCAACGACGACAAGTGGCATAAGGTTTCGGTCGAGCGGGAAGGCAACGTGGGCAAGCTGACGGTGGACGACAAAGAGGTGTTCCAGCAGATGGGATCGCCGGAACACTCGCAGTTGCACATTTCGGATGCGATCTACTTCGGTGGTTACCACAGCAAGGTGAACCACTCGGAGGTAACATCGAAGGGCTTCGATGGGTGCATCGACGACGTGTACATCCTGGGCACCAAGGTTGACCTGAGTCTCAACACGAAGGCACTGGATGTGCGTCCGGGATGTCCGATGAAGTTCTCATCGCTGGTCTCTTTCCCACCGCATCAATTCGGTTACGCCAGCCAACCGGGTGTGCAGTCGGCGAACGGACTGCAGGTTAACCTGAAGTTCCGCACAACGCAAAGCGACGGAGTGTTGTTCTACACGAGCAACTACGATCAAACCGGCACGTTCGGATTGGTCCTGCGGGATGGTGTGCTCGTGCTGTCCAGTACTGGCACCGAAGTGACCACCGAACGTCGCACTTTCGACGATGGTGAGTGGCATGCCGTCACTGCCGGACACGAACGCGATCGCCTGGCGCTGCTCGTAGACGAAGAGCCTTTCTACAGCCCACAATCCTACCCACCTCGCCCGCTGCTCATCGACAATGGGGACATTTACTTTGGTGGACTGCCGAAGAACTACGTCACACCGAAGCTTGCGTTGGCCACGAATGCCTACTTTATGGGCTGCCTGAGCGATATCACTGTCAACGGGCAGATCGTTAACTTTGCCTCCTTGAGCGACAAGAAGTCGGCCGTGCTGGATCAATGCTCGAAGGAGCTGTTTGCCGCTGGCAGGAACACCCCACTGTACTACCCAGACGACGGTAAGGAACCGAAGGTGTTCGTCCATAGCCGCTTCGACGACAGTGAGTCGGAACCGGGAAGGAAGCCAGCGGCTCCTTCGGTGTCGACCAGTACCACAACGCCGGTACCGGCTGTGAGTGCGCCTTCGACGCCTCAAAAGACACCGTCAACGCAGAGTTCCACTCCCAGCACCACTACGAGCACCACAACGACACCACCGACCACGACAACGACATGGCGTCCGCGTCCAACGAAACCGGACGAACCACCGCCGGTCTGCAGACTGCCGGTCACCCCCGAGCAGGACGTCGACTTCGACTCGGGCTACCGGTTCGGAACGGGCCAGTTCAGCCACATCGAGTTCAACGACGTTGGGGCGAAACAGAAGCGGTACGACTACTCGCTCAGCTTCAAAACGTCGTCCTCCGAGGGTGTGCTGTTCTATGTGGCCGACGCACGTCACACCGACTTTATCGCGCTCGATCTGCGTGACGGCCGGGTGCACCACGCGTTCAAGTGTGGCACCGCGTCGTACGAAATGCTCTCGAAGGAGCGCTACGATGACAACCGGTGGCACACGGTGAAGTTCTCACGCAACCTGAATAAGGGCTCGCTGGTGGTGGACAGCGAGGACGAGTCGAGTGGCGACCTGAATGGCACACCGCGACAGATGGCGCTTCAGCCACCAATGTTTGTCGGTGGCGTTAGTGGTGACATCCATGAGGATGTGGCAGTGAATCTTAAGGTGAGTGTGTGAGGATCAAGGGTCATCTGGAGTTTATTTAATTTGTTCTCGTTCTCTTGCAGATGGATAAGAACGTACTGGAGAAGAATCAGTTCGTCGGCTGCATCAACGAAATCGAAGCGAACGGACGCCCCGTATCGGTGCCGTCGAACATCACGCGCACAATCCCCTGCTCGTCGCAAATCGAATCGGGCACGTTCTTCGGCAACGGTGGCGGTTTCGTGAAGCTGTACGATAAGTTCAAGGTCGGCAGTGAACTAACCGTCAGCATGGACATCCGACCACGCGCCCAGAGTGGTCTGCTGATGTCGGTGCACGGTCGCAAGGCGTACTTCGTGCTGGAGATGGTCAACGGAACGATCATGCTGACGGTGAACAACGGCGATGATCCGTTCACGGCAACCTACACACCGCCGCCGGAAGAGAATCTCTGCGATGGCCAGTGGCGTTCGGTTTCGGCCATCAAGTCACAGTACGTCATCACCATCAAGGTGAACGACATCAGCTCGCATCCGGCCATTGGCAACGTTTCCTCCCCGTCGACGGATACGACGCGTCCGCTGTTCCTTGGAGGGCATCCTCACCTACAGAGGGTAAGCTTCAAGTGAATCTCCCTCTTAAGTTTTCTCGCTAACGTTACTCATTCCTCTTCTCGCTTCTCCTATAGATCCGTGGATTCGTGGCGCGTGCACCGTTCCAGGGTTGCATCCGGAACGTGAAGGTTCGCGATAGCGTCGAGGAGATTACACCAAAAATGACTGTCGGCAACGTGCAGACGGGCGTCTGTCCGACAATCTAGGGAATTTATCCCTCACCCCTATAACCCGCACCCACCGCATCGTGGGAGTGAAAAATATACCGATATCCGACCTGTTTCTACGGGCCGGGGAAACGGAACAATTGGTTTGCGGAACACGACACTAGCTAATCGGCATTAAGGAATCTCCTGGCGATGGATAAAGTGCTGCACGATGATGGACTTCTCTGCTTTTGGAACACTGCTTTGGAATTTTACTTCTTTTTTTTTCTACCATTTTCTACCATTTCCTTTTAACAATTGGAACTGTATCGAAACTGTACTCATGACAAATCCTTCTATATACTATACTAATATTTTCTACACCATTTACTACGAAAAAACCAACATTCTTTTCTCAAATTTGTGCCATTGTTACACAGGATGACTAACAACAGAAACAATATTTTCTGTATACGAATAAAAACATACGTCAAATTGTCCCAGTTCAATAAATTTCCCATAAAATACTAAGCAAAACCATTTGTTATTTTTTTCTTTTGGTATAAAAGTGTAATATGGAGTGGTTCCAATTTTTTATTTCAATTTCTATCGTTTCACTTCCCTTCATCAAACCTCATGGATGATTCGGAACTGAACTTAGGTCTATGTTTTAAAGCTACAGGTGAGATCATTTTTTCCATTGGGAGTGTTTATGTTTGAATAAAACGCTAACACAAATTTTGTTCTTCGAAATATTTATTCTTGTCATAAGGGTTGGTTCTACTGATCTTCTTAGAAAAGAATCGATCGCTAATTTAAAAATCCTTATCGTTATATTTCCTGTTGTACGTCCTTCGACCACTTGTTGCATGCATTTGTCCTGCAAGTTTGTGCGTACTTGCAATCAGCCCGAGCGGTGATTTACGTGTTAATCATAGCTGTTTTCGCCGTGTAACAACAGCTCAGATGAATGGTCAACAGGCGGAACGACGGTAGATAACGACGCCACGAAAACGAACGCAAAGAGGACACCAGCAGAGCAGTCCATCGGATCCAGAAGATTGAACGGTTTGAGTGAAAGCGGGCGGCACAAGCGACGGAGAAAAGGGGCGAGGGCGAGCGGCAAGATTGACTATTTTTGCATTAAACGGGATGCAAATGCGAAGTCAGCGCTATAAAACATAATAAATAAATCGATTAGATAAAGTCAATTTAAAAAGATTAATGTGCCTCCGCCGACTGAATGTTTAAGAAGCTAAAGGGGATCGCTCGGATGGCAGTGGTGTTAACTTCGTCCTACGCGTTCCGGATTCGTCCACGGGTGGCCAGGGCCGGCGGTGCGGGAGGCTGTATGCTCTTGTGAAAGCGTCAACAGGCCCAGAGGCGCGTACGCAAATTATGTGCACACAGCGTACGGATACGTAACAAACCTTTTGGCCGGCAAGCGGACGGACGGACGGACGGACGGACGGACGGACGGACGGATGGTGCCATTGCACATTATTGAGACACGGCCGGGCACACTTGTGCGTCGAGGATCGCGAGGCACTCCGTGGTATTTATGCACGCAAATAGATGAGGAAGAACGCCGCTGCAGTCACAACATTATTTGCGACCGATTCCTCGAAGGGTCTCAGGGAGTAGCGCGGATTTAGTAGCGAAACTCCACTCTAATGAGGGCTGTTGAATGAAGTGGAATGTGTAATATTTGGGATGCAATATTGTTTTCGCTGAATATTCAAGGGATAACTTGAAACTAAGGATCTCGCGCATTAGTGGGTAACTTGCCATCACTCTTACTCAGGATTATGACGGTGTATCGAATTTAAATTACATACATTCGATACGCCAAGATGAACTACCGGCACTGCATGAAGGATTAGTAACTGTGAGAGTTAAATTAAATTGAATTAGCTTGGAACGAGAAACCTTTCACTCGTCTCCGCCAAGCAGGAAGCTGGATCAATCGACCGAACATGCGGGACTGTGAAATTACCACATTAACAGTTGGATTCAGTTTCGTGACGGGGCCCCGGGCAATGTCGCAGATTAAGTCAGGTGGGCACCGTTTAAAATCCGCCACCTTGAACGGGTTCCCATAATCAGCGAACGACCATTTGTCTAATTGTTTGCCGATGCCGATTTGAAATCGAAACCAATGCGGCAATGAGCGATACGCGAGTGCATCGATGCACGTCGGAACCGGTTACCGGTCGGGTGATCGCCGATGCAGCCGGCCAGTGTTTCAGTTGCCACCGGCCCGGACCACCTGGGTGTGCGCGAGAAGACCCATAAACCTTTTTTTTTTTCGAGCAGCGGCTAAAGACGGCCCGTCGTCGTATTTACCTATTTATTATTATCGTAATTTATGGCGGGCAAATTGAGAAATAGGTGAGCTTCGCCAGCGTGCACCCAGGACCTCGTAGGCCTGGGGTTGCGGAATGATGTCCACTGGACCTGCTTTGAAGGTGGTGGGGTAATTTTTGAATGGGGTAAGCCAACGGCAGAGGGTGAAATACGGAGGGGGAAACGAAGTATAAAAGTGCATACGCGCTCGTTGAAAGCTCAAGATGAGGCTGCATGTCGTCCATGTCGTCGGAACGGCAGGCTTGTTGTCTTGTGATGGATCTAGAAAATTAGTATGCGCACGTTCGCTAAGAACCATTACCGCCGTAATGTGTGGTTATGTGGGCCACAAAGTTCTGAAGCGCTCGTTTCGAAAGGCGCCACGGAGGAGATGGACGAATTATTCGGAGGAAAATATGATCGTCCATATAATTCTCTGCACGATTAAATCTATACGTGGAACATGGAACCGTTCAAAGGAAAATGTTTCTAACCTCGAGCTACATCTGGAGGCTTGTGATGCAAGTTTTGTCTTTAGCTTTCTGTTTTCAGAATGTTTTGAGGGTAAATTTATAATTCGGTTTTATTCAACATCACATGTTTGATTTATTTCTCCACACAATTCAAATTATATCTGCAAGTACTCGCTATTCACTTTTTCTAAGTATCGTGAAATTATTTTCTAAGTTATCTTCATATTTAATGCAGGTTAAAAGATGTTCTAATCATGTTACTTGCTCAATTCCTTTTGTAGGTGTTTTTAGGATGGGTTGACAAATTTCTGATTTTGTGTTATTCATTTTTAACAACTAAATGGGATGATTTTGTAATATAGCTTGCTATTATGGATATGACATGAGCTATTTGTAGGTATAAATTCGAACAATTAACACGTTGCGTACCAAGCGTTTTATGCACAATTTTGAGTACCATCTTTTTAATTAATTTTTTTTTATAATATTTGTTAAACCGATTGTTTTCGAAGGCCAACCAAAAACTTGGCTTCCCAAATATGTAACTTATTTTTAATATAACTATAATTTTTATGTTGCATTTTCATTTATTTATGGGTCAAAAACTGTTTAGAACTAGTAACTGCTGTCACCCATACTTGGGTGACGCGGTACGGAACGTGTTAAAGGTATTTTTAGGATCGGTTGAACACGACTAAATGGAATACTTTTGTATTATAGCTTGCTATTATAGTTGATGTGAGATGAACTATTTTTATGTATAAATTCGAACAATTTAATTTGATATATAATAGTTCCCTTTTTTCAATATTTAGATATCTCTAGCCGAAAAATCATCACATATAATTGGAATGCAACGATATTTTAAATATGATATTTGAGAAACCTATTTCAAAAATACATACACTGAACAGGAAATAAAATTTATAAAATCAATAGCATGCAAAAAACTGTTAACATTTTTTTAAGCACATCGCTTTTTTTTATCTTTTGAAAATGGATTGAAGCATTCAAGGATACTTATTATAAATGCTTAACCAATAAATGGATTTGTGACACCTTTATCCTTGGAAAGGCATTCTCCTCCTGCATTTCTGCTAATTGACACGAAGCAGCATAGCGAAAATTCTCTTGCACGGCAACGGCAACTCTCACAGCGAGAAGGTTTCCCCACGGTCACCGTTTAACCGAGAACGATTCTACAACACCGATGGCACGAAGGATGCCGTGCGCGGGTGCTCTCGGGCTGCAAGAAATGCCACATCTTGCGCGATCGATGTTAAACAAGCATTACGGTTTAATGTCGCTCCAAGGACTACCGCTTCACATACCGCGGTGACCTAAGTGTCGAGATGCTATGAAATGGAGCCATGTTCACATCAGTGCGCCATTATGTGTGTTTAGTTTCCCGCCGGTCGATTGCAGCCGAGATGTCTCACCGTACCAGATTCTTCGCCGGTATTAGCTGGAGTCCCTTTTTATTTCCCACTCCCCATCGCGGTTGGTGGTGGGTGGAGGGGTGCCGAAGGTGGTAGTAGCATTTGAAGACCATCCAATGCAAACCGTAACAATGCCAACATGGTTTGGTGATGATTTAATAAAATTAATTTCAGCATTCAGCAACCGTGTACCGGTGTGTGGTGGCGTCAGCGTTTGACATTTCCGCGCGCGGTCCCTGTAGGGTTAGGGCAACATTTAAAACCGGCGTCCCTTCGCTCGGCCCCCCATCACCCCGTGCAGTGGGTTTCGGGATGCAAGACAACGGTCGTTTTTTATGCCTTTTTTTTGCGATCGCCAGCGATCGATAAACTTCAACGAAATGGACTCCCAGTTGGGTTTCGGATCGGTCCGGATCTCGGTACACCGTTGCACCGCTGTTTTATGACTACATCCATCGTTATGCCACAGTCCCAATGGTGGACTGGGGGCAAGGGCAGCAAGGGGAAAGTGAAACTGTTGCCGAGCGGAAAATACGACCTTCACCGGCACACCGTGGTGACCGCGGAGGGCACAGCGAATGGCTCCTCGGGGTCCCTCGGCCAGCGGGTCTCTGTGTGTGTGTGTGTGCAAATGCACGCGAGTAGGAAGTCTCCGCGGACGCAGATTAGCGTGTATTAAGTTTTTCGTTTTATTATTAGATTACAACTTAATTCTAGCTTTCGTGCCGGTTCGACATTTCGCCCGGCGGTTCGTTAAACCGTGCACGCACGAAAGCCGCCCGGGTCCGGTCCCGGGCGGTAGCGGTCTCGTGGGGCAGGGAGGCTCACCGGCAGGACACCGGACACCGGGCGCATGGAGTTGCATGCACTCGGCCCGGCTGGGGGGCGATCTCCGAACACCTGCTCCGGCGGCCGTACACTGATAATACGCGCGGGCCGTAGGAAATTAATTTGAATATTCATTACAGCCAACCATCTACCAGCTGTGTGCCGGAGCGAGAAAAGGAGAGAGAGAAAGAGAGACAAACAAAGCTATGGGGCGGGGAGACGCGAGGATGGGTAAAATATTGGCTATTAATCAAATTAAGTGCAGCTTGTAATTAGTACACAGTGGCAAGAATGGGCTGTTGGCAAAAGTGACAAAATTGTTTCGGTTAACGCTGGCCGCACGTTGGCGGTTTGGTTCGAAAAATATCACTTCCCGGTTGCGCGGTACTTAGCATTTTCATTTGAAAAACTGTCCATAATCACGAGCGATATACATTTAGGATTTTATTAGCAATTATCTAACCTATAACGAAAAGTTGCTCGATCGGGCGTAGCTGTAGCGAACGACGTGTGCACTTATTTATAATACTTTAATTTACTGTAAACATTGTAATAAACGTATGTGATAAAGAGGTTTTTAGTTTATTCGCTGATTTACTGTACGCTGATTTACTGCGGATAGCTCTAATTTTTCCCATTCAGATGCAACATTTAAGCGCTCTGATTGTTTGATATTCTTTTAGTATACGAATGAAATATTTGAAAGGTTTTTACTTCTCACTTTTTATAGGAATATAAAAACTTCCATATGATTATCAGAAGGATATGGTTGTCAAACATGTTAAAACAACATACTTCAGGTGTTTGAACAATTGCATAGAAATAAAAATAAAAACCTTCACTCTAGGCGGAGTGTGATACACAGACTCAGGCTACTAAAAAGCGTCAATGAATATCAAACATATTCTTACGCATATTTATATCAATAATTATTATGTAATTTAAAAAATTGTACTAAAAATGGTGGTAAAACGCTTGGTACGCAACGTGTTAAAAACAAGACTAGTTGAAAAACATATAATCAAGATACAAAAATTAAACTAATGGTCCAATAGCGCATTCTATTTAATTCAAATCGACACTCTGAATAAGATCCAAGGTAGTCAACGTCTTAACTAAGGGGAAATGTACACAAGAGTCGTTAGCCAAACATTGTTGCACTCGAGAAAAGAAGTTGAAATTAAAGACATTTAGATGCTAACGGAAAAGATAAGTATCTTCCGATGGCGTAGTACTGGCAATTACCATTATGCACATAAACCGTCCAGATGGAGGAGAAATTGAGACAACACACAAAACGCTGCTTATCTTCGCCCGCCCTGTCTACTACCCGACCCACCCCGAGCATCCCCCTTCATCGCGCCTCTCCTAATAGTGCTTCATTACAAGCCATTAGTAAAACGCCGTACAAATCGCTACATCTGCAGCTACTCATCATAACGTACGCCGGGTTGCCGCACAGTAATCGCCAAGATCGCCGATCGTAGCGGCTACCGTGCGCCGGCCATCGAATTCATTACGGGCCCCTTGCCTGGCGTGGCCCTTCTGCTGAAGGTTACCCAACGGCAAGCAGCACTCGACTTGCAGCAACAAGAGACTTAGCTCTACCGGGGAGGACACGGCGCACTGTTTGCCGTGATGATCATGTGAAGTGATTTATGAGTGCATGCAGAAAGCATACCGATGGAATGGAACTGTCATCGATGATTTCTAATCGGCTCGCACGGGAGAAGGTGGTCGGTAGGCGGCCACTTGATGGCGGGCGGACTGGTGTGTTTGTTTGTGGAGTGTGTTTGCCTGCGCCCGAGCGCCCGTCAATTTCGCGATGCGATAAAATGGCAGAGAGATTGAGTTGTTTTTCGCAACCGTCGACCGTTTCTTCGGGATGCAAATGGGCGGATGGAAGAGGGCCTCGGTTATCCTTGACACGACCCTTGCATGAGCGGTCAAACAATAGAAAATATTAACCTTCGTTGTATAAAAAATTTCCACTGTAGGCATTAAACTTAACATAATTATTGGAAGCTTATTTTATTTTAAGAGATTGGAAAAACTATTGAGAATTTTATTTTTACTTTTGATTTAATGATACAGAAAGTAGAAAAATAATAATTGGTATGGTTAAATGGTACCATTTAATTAATTTAACAACAGAATCTTCCGAGATTTATTTTGATTACATTGTTGAGCCAAGTTGGTTAGAAAACTCTACATAAATTTAGCCGCCCTTTTTCGTTCGCAGTTGGTTAACAAAATTTCAAAAACGATTTAACATCCGCACCGAAGCATTCCCATTTGCAATACGTCTTTGAATGCCGATAACGATTAACGATTTCCTCCAGCTGCCGGAGCAATAAATCGGCGAGTTTTAGCGCCTGTTCTTTGAGAGCTCCAATCGTGGATCTCTGGAGGTAGTTGCACTTTTCCGCCCAACGCTTTGGCCCATCTCGAAGTGGCTGAGAAAACCACAAAAGGATACTAAATCTTCCTGCGCGCCAGAGACCAGAGTGCCGAAATGGGCCGAAAGGAGCGGATACACAAATAAATTCCCAGCTTAACGAAAGGTGGTTGCGCGTGCGAATGCTACAAAATGCACTCGCCTTTCGCGTGGCCCTCGCGAGTCGGTGGTGTGGAAATAACTTATCGGAAATCATAAACAAATGAAGATATAATTTTTTGCTCTCTCCTGCCTCGCTCCTGCATGATAAAATATTGTGTAAATCAATTATACGAAGCCCGTGGAGATGGGGCGAACCGACGATCTGTTGTTCGAGCGTTTTATGAACGTCCCAAGGCGGCCGCCCATACGTGAACCACGAGCGATATCATGGTGCGTTGGCTTGTTTGTTTTTCTTTCGTTTCTTTTATACGGTTTTGTTTGCTTATCCCGTAACATGCGATCATGCTGGTACGATCATCATCGGCGCTATCATTATGGATTATTATTATTTTGTTTCGATTTGTTGCATTACACCTTTTCTTTGATACTCCTGCTGCAGCACGCTCGTCGGGAGGGACTTTGAAAAGGCGATAAGGTGCTGTACCTCACTAGAGGGATGTGCTTAAAAATTGCCTCTCTGTGTGTTTTTTAAGTGATATTTTGGGAGTGAGTGATATTCACTTTATTGTTGAACAAAAATCGTAAGTAAATTATGAAATAAAACAATTTTGGAACACAGGGAAGGAATAAATGACAATATTAAACTAAAAACTTGTAGTTCTTCATCGGAGGAAAATAATTCGTTTCCTCACCCGAAGGCCAACGGTTATGTCCCAGCGGACGTTAAATTGTAGGGTTTTCGGCCAGTGCGCGTGTGCTGCATGATGAAGATCGCAAACATCCATTTATTACGGCCCATAGACAGCCCGATCGATAACGATCGCCGGGGACGGTGCAACCCAACCAAGTGCAGTGGAAATGGGAAAACACCGATACACCATTCTATGTATGATCGCATTGATCATAATAATGCCGTAGCGGTTGCGATTTGGACACACGACGCTGGGATGAGCAAACACAATAAGATCGAAGATCACTAATTGTTTATCGTTTTTCGCGTGGAGGGGGCGTTCTGGAACCGACAATGGCCGACCAGGATACGGGACGTCTCGGGGCCGAGCCGCGGTTCCGATGCGGCCCGATATCGAGATATAGAGATGTAGATGTGCGCGCAGAAATATCTGCCAGAGATTATGGGAATGGGAAAGCGCGACCGTAGGTCGAGCGTCCGCCGTGATTATTTCCGTGCCATTCTTTCGTCGCGAGTGAAGAGCGAAGAAAACCTGCTGGCTTCGGGGTGGCGGAAAAGAGGGTTCTTCTTTGGCTGCGAGGGGTGGGCTAAGAAAAACCTGTGCGCCCAGAATAAGTGAATGAACAATTTATAGTAAGGGCTTTTATTATCGCCCTCGGGGGGCGTGCTGGCCGGACGAATGTTTTCTCACCGTGCAAGGGGTAGTGGGTGGTAGGCAAGGTTTGCACGCGGGAAACCGACCGTCGAAAGGCCACTCCATACCATACTGGGGCTGAATGTCGGATGTTTTAGCGATTTCAGCTCGATGCAATACGAGGGATGACCTTTTTCGGCAAGGCGATGCTCGAGGAACGTGCTGTTGGGCTTAAGGGACACTTAATTTCGTCCATTATTCCACTTTTGTGGAAATCTTTCAATGTATGCTGAAGGAAAACAGATGGTAGATGGTAAATGCAGACGATTGTTATTAGAATGCCACCCAAGATGCTGGGCTGTTTGAATGTGCTGTATGGCCATTTTAAACCTTACTCCAACTTTCGTTTAGGTGAAATTTAGGTTCATTTTAACGAACAGTTTAAAACTTAGTTATTAGTTGATCAAACCTTCCTTCCTAAAGAAGAACAAATTTGTAGTAAAATTTAAAAAAAATCCCACTGACCATCCTCACTCCGGATATAATATTTTCGGACAAACTCAGTGAAATCAATTGCAGGCGTTTAGTATCTTTTGAACATTCATATATTTGAGACAAAATTGAAACATGATCCACGAAGGACACTTTTCGATCCGTTTTTCGATGTTTCCTTAACATAACTACTTAAACGTACCGCTTGACAAAGATAGGTCTTTCGCACGACTGGTGTGAAACAGAATAATATAAAAAAAAGTAAAACAATATAAGGAAAGGTCAAACAATTTGTTTAGAACAAATGAGCTAAATCTGTGTGCGACTACGCGTAAAATTAAAAGAGCATCTATCGAAATAGCGTACAGAAGGATACAAGCACAAACAAGTGTCGGTCTTACGATTAAAGTCCGCCCAGAGATCGGACCGGAGGGTAAACGCTAGTAAGGATATAAGAAACTGAGTTACAAAAGATTAAAAAGAAAAACACTCTAACATACGCTAATTTGTCTTTACATAGGATCGATACACACTTGGTTTTACGAGGCGAATTATAATACTTTGATTTATTTACTTGCTTAAACCTGCTCGTGGCCGCACGCTTCGGGCAGTCGCCCACTGTTGTACTTGTTCGCTTCACGCTGCAGCATTTCCGGTGGTGCCGGATTTGTTCAACGATGAATCGTAGAATAACGGAGTTAATTCTACCGCGCAACGGACGTCGAATGGCCTCTGGCTTCACGTCTATCTTACTGATTAATGGCAACTTAAGAACACAATTGACAATTTCCGATTGAAATGTAGTATGTTTTCCCACCAACATGAATGCTTTGAAACAATGTCAATCGCTGTTCCATTCCTTCATTTTCCTATGTCATCTTAGCATACTATCAAGTGTGTCAAATATTTACAAATGAATCGAAATCAAAACGTTTACTTAACTCACGCTACTTTAGGAGGATCACGCATGTGTTGGTGCTATTCTGGTGGATTTTGCGTTTGGGGTTCTTTATGTTTTTTCTTTTCTTTTCTTTTACTTTACTCGTTATCATTAATTTATACTTGTTGCTTATCTTTTCGTAGAGCCTTGTCGATAAATAGTAAATGGTAACATTATTCGCGCTTCATCTGCGACTCTAAACTAGTGGCAATTAAAAAAAAAAAAACACAGGAGCAATTTATATTGAAATCTTAATCGATAATCGAGAGGAAAAGGACATGGAGTTTGTGTTTGTAGTTGTTGCAAGAGAGCAGTTAATGCCAAAAAGGTAAAGAGAGAAAATTATTGTGAGATAACGTATTTGTACGTGAATTGTTCGATTTATATCGGTTTAATTTTGCGGGGGAAGCTTTTCGTTGAGATCAGTTTACGATTGTTATGCGAGAAAGTATAAAGATTGATACACAGGAAACGCCCTTAAGGCTCTGGGGAAATAGTTTTCGATGCTAACCGGCAGAATCGCAGCGGGGCGCACACAGGACATCGATGCATTTTAAATATTTAAATAATTGATTGATAAGGAATAAATACATTACGCTACAATTCACTCACCGCATTTGTGGACCGTTTGAATTTTAAAGTTGTAGCAACATTAGGATTTTCAAGCTTCGTTTAAAGCTCCACAGATGAGGAAGGTTTTGTTGCTTAATTTTCACTTTAGATGTATCCTAACTGTTTCCGCCAAGCGTCGGCGATGTGGGTTTGTTAACCGTTTCCTATTGCCTTACTTTTTAAAGGTGATAATTATTGACACAAGGGAAATTTTACCAAACCTTCAGTGAGCTGTGTACCGAGATTTTGTTAATTGCAAATCGAGTTGAGAAACGGACACTAATGGGACACCTTCGTTGTTTCCTTGCTGGCAAACGGACGCTGACGTGAGTTTGGTGATTTGAGCAACAAATTATCGATCCGGTTCTACTTAATTGTTCCAAAAACAGGTTATTTGTCGAGCGGGTGGCTATTTTATTCCACTGTCTAGGCTGAACTGTGTTTGTGTTTATGCGACTTGTGGGTGATCTGGGGTACGGTTAGTTTTCCGGTACGTAAAAGAAACCCCTCCCAGCCGATATGACCGAATACCAACTTCAAACACGGTGGAGCTTGAGCGTTTCTGTAGATTTTTCCAAATATTTCCCAATAGTTCCGTGAAACGTTTGTAAAGTTTGACGTTGTGGGGGTGTGGTTGATAAAAGAGCGCATTGTCCTGAACCGTTCCGATGTGTATTTTTCCTTCCTTCCGATGTGTTTGCGGAAGAAATCGGGCACCGGTTAACATAATGACGCGAATTCCTCTTGCAGCCCAAAACCCGTCTAAGTTGACTGGTCGAGTGCGCATCATTATGCCGCTAGAGGGTGGGCCACAGATGCATTACTCATGCACAAATATTAGTTCGAAAAGCCGTTCGCGCGGCGTGGGAGTTGTCCCGAAAGTACATTTAATTTGGAAATTAACGGACCACAACTGAAGCATGTTTGCGGTCGGTCGGTTTCGGTCGGCGATCTGAACAAGGAGCAGAACCATGCAATTAACACCCGATCGCGCCAGTAAGGTTAACCGGTGGGGGCCATTTGAGAAACCGGGAACTATCGATCCGTGTGCGGGTGGACGCTAGGAATGGAGCATTGCGAGTAGCTGGAGAACATTAGCACCGACTCGTAGACTCAACTGGAATGCGTGGGCAAACATTGACGGCCGTCCGTTCTGAGATGATAACAACAGGTCTTTTTTTTATCTCGACGTAGGAAAGTACCGCGATTTAGGACACGTTTTAAGATATGTTTTTCTTCCTCTGTTTGTCACCACAGGCTTCTGCTTGAAGGCCTCTTTTCGATAGGGTTATTTTTCTAATGGTAAAAAACGGGGCTTTTCCTAATCGATAGGCTTAACGGGGTTTTACTTATTTTTTGGTAGGTGCCGCTTCATGTGAAGCGCTAAGTGATCACTGCGGGCGAAGCTGCGTTCACAGACGATGCACTTGAACGGTTTGGCGCCGGTGTGTTTGCGGTAGTGGCGCGTCAGCTCGTCGGATCTGGCGAAACGCCACTCGCACTCCGGCCACTGGCAGGTGTACGGCTTTTCACCTGAAACGAGACGAAAAAGGAAACAAGGGATGAGAAAGATGAAACAACTTGAAGAAGGAAATTGAAATAAGAAATGAGCAAATCAATACAAGCAATGGGATCGCATCGCATGCTTGAGGTGTTTCAAACGAGAACGACACTGATCGCGACTAAGGCACCCTCTGATCGGTAAACCAGTGTCACACAATAGAACTTTAAAGTCCCCTCCCTTCCTTCCTCATCCTAAAGCATTGCCACACGTCAATTTGCTTGCGTTGCGGAACCGCGACCGGCTGATGTCTATAATTTCTCGCTTTATTATCGTGTCGCCATTATTGTGGAACACATTTCATTTCCCTTTTTACTCGGGTCGCCCCGGTCGCTTCTCAAATCTCGCCGGAGACAATCGATTCGGACCGATGCTTTGGCTGGACGTGATACTGTTGCCTGATGGTGCCAAAGTGCAGCCCGCGCGCTGTTGCCGATCGGGTTCGTCGCTTGTCTAAATCTCCGCAGTTAAGTCACCGGCGAAACACACGCACGGAAAGAATCGCGATGGCGTACGGGTGGATGCGGTTGTTGGCGCGAGTGCGAGAAGTGGGAAGGTAGGCAACAAAGAACTGTTACGATTGGCAATTTGTTTTATTTGTCTCTCTCGGTTCGTCACTCGACTGTTTGTGACCCGTGTGGCAAAGGATAAATTGCATTGCTTTTGTGGAGGTTGCTTGTTGCAGTTTTGGGTAAAAATTTATTGAAATAATAAACGGCCACACGATGGCCGAGTTTAACTTTTAGTGGCGGCGTTTTAAGTGCACCGCTGCATCGCTGAGAAAATAAAGTCAAGGCGTTTTTGGGCGTAAAATGGTTGTAAAACAATTTGGTTTGGCAACTGCCGTGAGTCGTTGTGAAGGTTAAGTAGACAGTATTTAAAATGAATTAAACGTGAGCAATTGAAACTAGCACTTAATTCACTGAACATTAAACGGAATTACAGATGGGTTTATTGTTTTTATTTTTGGGTAAAACTGCTGAAAGATGATTACTTTAACCAACTGATAACTTTAATTTTGTTAAACCTGACAATAAGAAAAATTGATGGTTTGCCGTGAGACCCAACAACACTATTTGAAATAAGAAACAAACCTATAACACTCCAGACATCTCATATTTATAAAAGCACCTCGCTAGAGTAGAATAGAATTTCAATTGGAATTCGGTTTCAAATGTACCTGTTCAATGTGTACACTCAATATTTACCAACTGAGCAAACTGTTGACGCGCAAATGCGTTCGTGCACGTGCGAGATTAGTTGCACACATTCCACCTGTGGGGATTTGATTAATTTTATGCGTTAGAAAAAGAAAAAAAGGCGTAGTTGGCGTTGCTCGAAGTTCTACCGAGATGATCTGCTCTTCCACAATGTGCGAGGTATTTTAACCCTCCCGTCTACGACGTCGTCGCCGTCGATGATGATGATGATGATGACGATCCGATGGCGCGATTATGCACCGCCGGTGCTATGTGGCGAGTATTTACTTACTTATTTCACTCACGTCGCCAACTAATGCAAACAAAGCGCACGGGAGAATGCTGATTGGAGAAAAACGGCGTTGAAAAGGTGCGGGAAAAGCGATGCGGAGTGGCGGAAAAACTGCGCACCGCAAATTTCAAGCATGCCGTGCGTGTTTGATTCTTCTTTTTTTTTAAAGCCATCGAGTTAGAAGGCAAGAGGAGGAACGGCAAGAAGACAAAAATCTTTCCGTCGGAATGCTCCGTTCAATAATTGAATAATAATTATGATCGCGATTATCGATTACACTTTTGCACGCCGTTTCGTTGTGTTGTTCCTCCATAGCGGGTTATGAGGATTCTCATGACCCTTTCTGACAGCTCTGTTCGCCAAACGGTTCCAAACACGAAAAATGACGGAATTTAGCGGGCCCTACGTGCACTCGACTGTCGATCAGCGATCGAACATTTTTGCCAGTGCCATTCTGCCTGCGGGATTATTTATGAGCAAACACCACCTCGGAGGCGCTCGGATGCGAACCAGTGACAGCATCGGATGGTGTCGCTTATCCGGACAGCGATCATCCATTGCTCCATACGGTCACCGGGGGGAGGATGGCTTGTGCATTTCGGGCCGCAATCCCAAGACAGTCGCGCAGAAGACGAAGTGTGGTGCATGTTCGGTTGCTCTCGAAGGGGAGGGGGAAACACACGGCGTTGCATCATGGTTTCGGCGTGAAAATGGAAATAAAATATGTTACTGGCAACAGGGAGGGCAGTTTTGCGGCCCACCAGTGCACACACACTCAAGGGAAACGAATTCGGAACGCCAAAGGGTCTCAACTTTGACATTCGCGAGGGTGCTGCAGCAGTTGCATCGCGTATGTGAACGGGAAACTGCGAATGACAAATGATTTTCTAATGCAAATTTCGCGATTTCATCACGCGAGTGTGAACGACCAGTTTTGTTCTCCTTTCGTATCGGTTTTTGTTTCTGCTTTCGACCGTCGTCGTCGTCGTTATGCCGCTTTATGAGGTGAAAATTTGCAATAAGTTTTCCCCTTCGGGGCGAGCAAAAAGGGCGCCCAAGCTTCGACGCTGAAAGACACGGAGCGAATGTGCGAAATCTTATCATCCGAGTCAGAGGCGCGCGTTATTGCGAAGGCTGGCTGGCTCCGGGGAGCGGAACAAAAAATTAAAATGTCATTTTCCCAGCACGAATCTGGTGCGAGCGCACAAGTGTTGCACCGTTGGTAGTGGCGCTCCCGATGCGTGTACTACACACCGGCGCTGTCACGCTTGGAGACAAGGAAGTGAAGAGTATTAATCGATTATCGGCTGGCGTAGTGTGCTACCGTTGAAGCCCAAAGCTTCTGAAAGCTAATTTTGTTTGTTCAACCGATTTTTTTTCCAACCCAAGCGAGTTTGCAAAACTACGACCGAGCGAACGAATGGTCAGCAATTAATCATTCGAACTAGAACTCTTAAGGCTGGCTCGACTGATTAATCATGCATGATCGTGTCAATTAGGTCGGACGACGCGAAGATTTCTTCCGCCGCTGGGGTAAAATGGGGTGGTACACCGAAACACGGCACCCGGGGATCGCACCGATCGGTTGTAATTGATCGGAACACCTCGGCGATTAAAATGGCACCCGTTCTCTTCCGTTCGCTCGCTCGCTCAGCCCGAGTACTAATGATAATGATTAATCAATTATTTCATCAAACTATGATTGGAAATTATAAGCGCAGGCGAACGGGGTGAGACTCTCAGGACTGCTGGCGCTCTCGATGGAAGCCCTTGAACAAAAACAAACCCGTGGGGTACCCTTGTCCGAGATCCCGGAGGGCTGGAGAAGGTTAGCCAGCTTCCACGTGCCCGGAATGTGCAGCACGTACAGCCTTCTTGAGACGCTTGAGACTCTGGGAGGAGGCGCGAAGGGGGGGAAGGAAAAAGAGGTTTGTCAAGAAATTATTGACTGCAAACTACGAGCCACCGCCGGTCCGAAGCTTTATGAGCTGGAGATGATGGCTTGATTCATGTTTTTCTCTTCAGCTACCACTGCTGCGCAATTGAGGGCCATCGAGCTCCGGAACGGGTGCTGCTACAACTCCTCGCGGGGAGCTCCACTGCGGGAGTTCGCACGGAAAGTGAAGCGGTCGGCGTTAGAAGGCTTCAACGGGCCCCCGTTTCGCCAGAACGGACGGGCGAAGGAATTGGCAAGTGACAGGAAGAGATGGAAAGAGCAAAGGAGCGAGGAAAAGGACTGTCCTCCAGTTCGCAACCGGTATACCGGTGGACGCCGGACGCGTCGACGGCCAGAGGAAGTTTGATTTATGGCGGTGAGATTTTTATAGGATACACATCGATTCAGTGGTACTTGTATATAAATGTGTAGCGGGCTCGGTGCAGCACGCTGGAATGTTTGCTCAGAAGCGGTTTTGGCGTAAGGTATCTCTCCGCTCCGTGACAGCCCCGAGGCTTCGGTTGACATCAGCATTCGAGGGATCAGTGTGTGATCTTGATTGTTTGCTGGGCCGCCGGTGGTGGTTGTGTTGGTCTCTGCTTCCCTTTGGCCAGAGGCCTATTCTCCTTCGCTCCAGTTCGTCAAAACAATCGCCACATGCTTCCCTTGACGTTGTAATGTGGATCGCGATCGAGCCAGGACGATACGAAAGGCGATCGTATTGAACGGGCGGCGCACGGCAAGGGATTAAGATGTGTGCCCGATAGACGATCGCCTGAGGAAGCTGTAAGCGTTCTGTATGGTAACAGCGGCAGGTGATGTAAGAGCCTCTGAGTGAGTTACGAGTCAGCCAATAATAGAAAGTTCCTCTCGGTGCTTTTATTGTTATACGATGGTGAGGTAATACGGCAGATCATGTTTCTTCACCGGCAGGGAGAGAGCCATCCAGTGCACAACAACTTGTGCAATTCGGATTAGCATTCGGATTGAAAAATTATTATTGAATTTTCTCTTTCTTGTTTTAATTTTTCATTTTGAGCTTGAAATCCTGTTGTATATTTTTAGATTATTTCATGGTTTTCATGCTCTACTTACTTTTCAAATGTTTAATTTTTATTTTGAATGTTTGCTAGCTCAGTTTATATTTTTATTTGACATTTATTTTGCATTTATTTTATTCTTTATGTGTCTTCGTTTGGTAACCTTATCTTATATAATCTTTTTCAATGATAATGTAGTGCAATACAATTTTTTTTAGAAATGATCAACAAATCAGAATCTGCCTTACAAACTATATTAGAAAAACTAAAGTTTGTGTCAAGTTGTAAATATACATCGATACTAATATCGATTAATATACATGGAGATACACCCTCTTGTTTGATAGTATTATGCTGGACTTATATTTGTTTTTTAACCGTTATGTATGACTGGTATTGATATAAGGATTTTGATTTAAAAATATTCTAATGTGTGGCAATTCAACAAAAAGGCAATGTTACTGTCAAATGTCGAAAATTGAAACGAGAGTTTATATTTCTATAACAAATCAGTTGACAAATTAAAATTTTGTCTATCCCTGCTAAGAATTACCTGATTTAACATTGTTTCTAGAAAGATAAATGAAGATACGCTCAACGAGAGTGTATTTATTGCTGAACATAAATTAATTGTTGAATGTTGGCATGAAAAATAGCTTCTTCCAGCGAATGCGTGCGTGGGAGACGACTTTCATTCCCGCAAACACGTTGTCGGGGGGGTTTCGCGAGGTACTTAATCGCGGCTAAATGCGGCTCGTCAAACTCCGACATCGATCAGCGCACCTAAGCGCACCTCCCTGTCATCACTCAGTCTGCGCGTCGCAGCTAAATTCTGCCGGGTGCCAAATTCGACTCGCGTCTCGAGTAAGACATAAGCGAAGGAGAGATCTTCACCGGAAAGATCTTAAAACAAAAATCTCGTACCCTTTGCAAACGCAAAAGTAGGCAGAACCTGCACGATGGGAAAAAGGGAAAATCGAGCGAGTGTGGCTGAAGCTCTAATGCGTCGAAAAGACAATTACACCGCGCGGCGGCACCGATCGGCGCAATGGTCATAACTTAGCCCGCGGTGGAGACGCCAGGCATGTGGAGGGGGTGTACATTTGCGGATCCTGCATCCGCCGGTGCCTGCTGTCGGCAGGGAAAGACAAATCCCTGCCAGGCTTCATCAATCATCTTTGGGCAATGTGTAATCAACACGCCTTTGGACGCCCGTTTGTCGGCGGAGGCGAACGCGTCGTCGTCTCGTAACGCAAACACACGCGTACGCACCGTACCGCCATGGGTGCTCGTATGTGGTCATGGGCGCGCGAACTGCGGCCAAGAGGGCGTGATAGCACGAAAGTCACGAACCCGGGAAACGCTGGCAGCACGAGGGTGGAATGGGCAAAAAGGGTGCAAAGAAAAAAAAAACACCAAGTGTGTAATAAAACACGAGCATCAATCGAGAATATTAGCATTAGAAAATTCCACTTAGATCCTACGCAAATCATGCATCGAATCGATACCGTGCGCGCGGGAACTGACTGAAAGACACTTTGGTCTTGGATTTCGGTTTTCAACCAACAAACCACCAGACCCGTGGCACGCCGCCATAGTGGCAAACAGTGCCAACCGACGGACGAAACAGCTTCCACGCCGTCTGCAGACACTGTCCAAACACACCGGAATGGAAGGTGCGAAAGAATGAGTGACGAGTTTTGGCGCGTGAATTAATTGCTTTTCATTGTTTTTATGGTAATTAATTCAGGCGTGATCGAAGGAAAATGTAAGCCGAGTGTCGATTTTGGTTTCCCCCCGTTTGGCAAGGCAAAATGCAAAGTGAGAGGTTGCATTTTGAAAAGGTTTCAACTAATTACAAACAATACAAATTCTATGTAAATAAAAATCGATATTAATTAAACATTGGTTTAAAAGCTTAGAGAATAACTGTTGTGATCCTTATAAATCGATTCCAGTGAAAGCTAGTAGAATATGGAAAACTGATCGTGTTGATTACATTAAAAGCATTGTGATGTTAATGGTAAAACATAAAATAGAAAGTGTAATCAACGACTGGAAATGATCCAGATGTTATTATTGCAACATTAAAAACATTATGAGAGTTTGTATTTTTTTCGATCAAATAACTGATAGTTTTTATTTATGAACCAGATGAAAGTAAAAATTATCGAATTCAAACATTTCATGAATACATACAAAACAAAAATACGTTTCATAAAAAACTCACGAATTCATAAAATGATAATCAATTCGAGTTAAGCTTCTTCTCTCTCCCTTTATGGTATTACTTAACAAGTCTTATGGGCTGGTCTGATATATGAATGCAAATAATCCGAACAATTCGACGCGTTCCGTTTATTGGCCACGCGAAGGCATTCGAACCATTTTCACACAAGTATTTCCACAATTGGCTTTGGCGGACGCTTCCCGCGGGGACCCTCGCGGTGCCACCGGTCAATCGAAAGTGGCCGGCTCTCGATCGATATCTGACCGTGGCGCAGCGAGGACACCACGATGGCAAAGAGATTTATGGCCATCGTGCGGAGTCGGCAGCAGCATTTGAAACAGCATACCTGTCTATGCGAAGCATGCCGTGCCGCTCAGGTTCCACGAGGAGTTGTGTGTGTGTGTGAGTGTGTTGAATCGCGCCGTGACCGGGTCGGTCGGTAGTGCTCCTCCTTGAGGAAAGAATGCTAATTGACCGTCGTCATCAGTTTGTGTTGTTTGCTTTTTTTCACCCGTTATTGTCCTGCACAGTAGTTATTCCACCCGTTCCCGGTGGGCCAACCGTTTGGGCCGATTAATTGGAATGGTCCTTCCAGGTTGAGAGGTCCTGCTCGGTGGCCGTTTTGTCTCACCGTCACGTCTTACGTCAATTTGTCCACGAACACAAAGCTCGTCCACGAGGCAGCTCCGTTTTGTTTGCCCAAAGCCGGTTCGATATTATTGATTTGTCTTCATTTACGTATGCTAAATTGATTTAAAACCAAATAAATATCATCCCCATCCCGCGGGCCACCATACTCGCCGATCGTGGCCACACGGCGTACCATGTCTTGTTTTCACTCACTGGCACGAAAACTATCCCTCGCGCCCTCTGCCCAACCCGTGCGCCAACTCTCGGGAAGCCGGGATCAAACATCATTGTGGAAAGTATAAACATGGCTTGACACGGACGGAGGCTGGCAAACGGTAAACAAATGGCCAACGGAGAGGAAACGGTGGAAAAACGCGAAACACGGTAGCTGCACGGTTGCAAAAAAAAAACACACACACACATTGCCGACCCCGGAGGGCTTTGAGGCGGGTTTTGTGTTCAACCAGCGCGGCCTAAAGAACCTAATGGTGGTTGCACACGCGGCCGATGACAAGCTCCTTCCTCTTCGCTCCGGGAAAGCGTTTGGGAACGGGTGTAAGGGGGAGGAGGGTGCTAATTGAAATGGAAATTTATTCGCGAATATAAATGAATTTGAATTCTAAGAAATTTTTCAATTAACTTTTTTCACCGCAGCCTTACGTTGCTCGTTTGTTGGAGTTTTGTTCTCTCCCTGCCCGGCGGGAGCACTCTCTTTCCCTCCAGTTTATCCGATCGTTTTACCCTGTATGCTAGCCCCCTATTTTGCCCCCGGTCCCCTCTATACCTTTTCCTTTTTTGTTTTTTGTTGGACCATAGACGCCTTGCAAGTCGCCCGAGAGCTGTCAAAGTGAAGCTTTCATTGACATAACGAGCTTACCGAAGGGGTGGTTACTTCATCGCGCGATGGCCATCCTTGGCAGAGTCGCGATACGGAGAAGCCGGAAAGTGCACCTTCCTACCCTTCCATGCATCGCTTCCCCACCTATGTGCCCGAGATTAAGTGGGGTGGAGAAAACTGCCATATGCGAAAGTGGATCGTTGCCAAAATCGGATCACTTTTCTTCTCGTTTCGAAGCACGACGCCCGACGATGCCGGTGACAGCGGGCGGGCCTCGGAACGTACCCACGGATGACGGATCCCTGTGGTACTTTTTTTTTGCATGCTTTTGGTGGTCGCTTAATTAGAGCAGCATCGGGGGTCGTTAATTGAATCGGCCAAACTGGGGAAGAGGGAAGGGCAATTTATATCCCAATAAATCACTGAGTACCGGTTGTTGGCGTCCGGACCAAATGCAACGCGGCACTGCGTTGTCAGTGACAGACTGAGTGGCGTCTCATTAGGGGCGTTTCGATATCGGAATGCTGGGGACGCTACTCGCACCGTCCCCGGGGGAAAAGCGGGTTCCAATTCGTTCGATTCGTACATTTGGAAATGGAAAGTAAGCGCGGTAGCAAAGTTGGTGGTAGCATTTCCATAACCAACTAGGATCATGATGAACCATGTCGGTCCTGAAGGAACTTAATATGGTAAAAGTTCTTTTTTGAAACGGCTTATAAAGTATTATGACGTATTTTCACAACTTCATGTTTTTGGTTATGAAGAAGTATTTTTTTTTAAATTAAATTCACTTTAATGGTTTATTTACAACACATTTCTTATTTCTGAATACTGGTTAGATGATGTTAGAAATTTTTTAACATTTTCTATGTCTTTTAAAATTTTTCTGTTTAAGGGGTATTTTATTTTTATTTTATTTAAAGTTTCTTAAAAGTGCTTATTTAAATTATGGTGTACCTTGAACGTACATATTTTGGAGGACATTATTTTTATAATAAGTGTGCACAATTTTTTGAACATGAACAAGGATATGAAATTTAACAACTAATTCGCTGGATAAAATACTTTGGAAGTGGCCAATATGATCTGATTGTTGATAGAATTTGTTCCAAAATTTGACATAGAGTTGAGTAAGAGAAATTCAGATTCATGAACATGAATGATTCTTTGGTTCGGTGATGATTTTTACGCTAAGAATCATGATATTTTAAAGAACAGATAAATAAAGCCTAAAAAATTACTGAAATGGGAAGGGTTGACCCACACACATCAAATAATCATAAACATTAATTAAATATTCGTCAACGATACATCAAAGTTCATCAATGTTATCAGATTAAAATTCTCAATCCTGAATGAATTTTCGGTGAAAACTTCATGTGAATTTATCCCACCAAAAAAATTCATAAGTCACAATTTTAGTTTAATCCAATCGTTTAATTAATTCAGCTTAAACTCATTTTGTATCAAACTAGAATTTTTTTTTCTACATTGTGTTCATTAATTTTGTTTTTTTCAAAATTTAATCTGAAAATTTGACATAACGTCATTCCATTACAGTAATTGCATTTGAAGTATGTTTAAATAGTCTTTAGAATGTGCAATAAATCGGCTGCTCGTTACTCCTAGGCCACCCTGCGTCTTGTGTTCCTTTCGTTTCGGTGACAGACTCATTAATCGATCGGTTTGAAGAAAAACGGTTCGATTGGAAAGGCCTTCCTCGATGGCACGCGGTTCGGAAAGGGCCGGTGGGGAGCGGGACTGGTGGGGCGGTCGATCTGGAGCAAACAAATTGGCATATTTTGTGCTCGTGTGCTTCTGGCTGGGAAGAGGCGGAAAAGTGTATCGCAAGGCTGGTGTATAATGGTATGCTAATGAGCTCAATCGTTGCTTTTGCAAGTGTTTCCTAGTTGGGTGGTTTTTTCTCTCCCCCCACCCTTCCGACTATGCTGTGTGGTTCCCTCGTTGGGGTCCTCTCCATTTTTATGGGACGGTTTAGCTTGCTTATCACAAGAATGGCTTTTTAAATGCGTAGAAGAATTCTAATTTTATAGCTCGCTAAAAGTTGTAAATGCTAGGCAGCAACTACCGGATAAATCATCGGTAACATATAAAGGTGTTTAGAAAATTCAACAATCGTTACGATTGTAATCTTAATAGTCACACCACCGTGTGGACGCATTCGAATGCTAATGTCCCACACGGAGGTCCTCCATGGCGTCCCAACACCGTAGAGCCGAAGTGCCAAGCGTGTCTCACTGCCTCATCTCATCGTACGGAGTGATCTCACCCGTCCGAGGCTGAAGCCGTCGCACCGGGGGCGCCCAGGCGTCCAGTAGCTTCTGCACCACCACGAGCCGATGATGGAAGATCGATGGAAGAATGGAGCGGGCGGCCTTGGACAGGATTTGCGTGATGAAATTGTAGCAAATTCCTGCTTCGGCTTCGGCTGGCCTCGGTTGCGTTTGTGCCGTTGCAACCGGTGGCAATGCGGCCGACCCCATTACCGTCCCTTGACCGCCCGTCGCTGCCGCTCATGGCGCTGTCACTCATCGATTATTTATTGCGCCTACCCCCGAACGCGGGCTTGCGGCTTGAACACATGATGAAGCGCGAGGCTCCGTCCATCCATTCGTCCATCCATTCGAGCCCATCGATCCGGCCATAGCGCGGAGTATGCGGATCGATGGCATATAGGTGGTTGAGTAATAGGAAGCGTCCGGTTCCAGCCTCCCGAAGGGAGCTCCAGCGGCTCACGGTGGCTCGCAGTGTGGCGCTTTCAATCAAACGGTACGCCATCGAATCGGCCGGGTGCTGCACGTCGCAATAATTGATCATGAAATTTAAATTAAAATAAATCAATTTATTGCAATGGGCGCGCGGTTCGGGGAGGCCCCCGGGGGGGTTGCGACGTATTCGGTGAGAACCCTTTTTGGCTGCAAAAAGGCACATCCAACCGGGCCGAAAAAAGGGACACACGTTGCGTTAGAGCGTTGCGTTCGGTGCAGGCGCGGTGCTGGTTAAGGGATTTTCTTTATTCTTTACTCTAGTGGTGTGTGTGTGCCTATGCCTTTTTTTCTGCTGTCCATAACCCAGTCTTCCGCATACAATAGTTGTGTGGATTTTCCCCCCTTCTTCTCCTCTCTTCAAGCATGCCAAGAAAAGTGCGCCGGAGCGGTGTAACGGTTTGATGTTTCGAGCCTGAATGCGAAGGTTACGGCTCTACTCTAATTAATGATCGAATTTGACTGGAAAGCGAATCAAAGCACGGTCGGGAGGTAAGTTGGCATATTGAACCCCATTATGCAATGCAATACGACGAGCGGGGAATTGAATTGATGTGGCGTTCACTGCATGTAGATGGAGCTTAAATACCTTTTTTGTCAGGGAAGATAATCGGTATTTATTGGGTTGACGTTGGGGTCGGCCTTTTTTTTTCAAACATCTGGAATAAAACTGTTGATCTTACCTTCCACGCGGCCGGGGCGAAAGTTCTTTTACATTTTACACAAATGAGTACGCACCCACAAGCACACATTGACGTCTTTTCCCGTGCCGCGACCGATCATTAGTTTAATGGTTCAATAGCAGTATCGCGCCGATGTCGCCCAACTCTTCGCGTCCTCCCCCGTAGGTAATTTTCACATTTACCTACACCTCACCCTCTTCCTTGGCTCACCGTTTCCTCTCCCCGCTTTGTGGTGTGCATGACTAATTACAGCGATCGTCGGGGAGGGGGCTTTCCAGTGCTTCACCCGCCCGATCGAACTGATCGAACAATTAGAGCATTAGCGAACGACACGGTAACCGTGGTAACGGCACTAAACTCTTATGCCACCCTCGGGCGGAGGGAAGGCGGTGGCGATGGAAACTGAACAGTTTATTAGAAAAAAAAGGGTTTAACAAACGTCCCAACGCCCGAACGGAACGGAACGGTACCGCTAGGAAGCAGCAGTCGGCAGGATGCTTGCCGAACGGCCTCCGAACGACATCTCGCTGGACAATTATTCCAAGCGGCTTGTCATAATTCAGCCAATTGTGACAATTACTCAAACTCGCATTTCGAACGCCCAGCGCACGCCCGGGCTAGAAATCAATGTTTCTCGGGTGGCCCCAAAACGGTTGTTAGCTTAGGGGCCCCGGGGGGAGGGTACCGCAAGGGGTCTGATTGACGGCATTTGTCATAACAAACAGAGCGGTCGTACTGCGGCCTAAAGACGGTGCTTATCGGTGCCTATATTGCCCGTGCCAATGGTGTGGGTCGCCCGGGAATTGGTTGGGCGAAGCGCGGATTTACCACCAGGAAGTGGAGTAGCTTGCAGGTCCGTGGGCAATTGTTGTAGTTTGATGAACATTGGTAGTTGTTATTAGGATACAAAAAAACACACCAACCACACTCATACACAGCATTTGCCATAGGGGTTATTTCGTGGAAATCAGACTATTTTCTATAGTTCAAGGTGTTACCTCGAGGGGTGAGCGAGAGTGGAATATTCAAAGTATTGTGAATGAGTCTGTAGAGCATGTACTAGCAATTGATCAATTATTTCTCCTTTCTGCGGTTTTGCATCGTACAGATTCTTACTGTCGATCCTTAGAACAGGGGTGTCGAACTCAAGCTTTGCAAGCCCATTGTTTTCAAACGGAACTTGCTGTTAATATTTCCTGAAGGCGGTTTAAACAATTGCAACTTTCAACAGTTTTGTTTGGTTCGGTTTTTGAACCTCTTGTCTGCTTGTAAATGCCATTTCCATGGCAACGTAATATAGCTCAACAGCGTAACTCTGCAAGAATTAACTTCTCGAGTTGGTCAATTATTGCGTTGCTATGCAGTTTTTAATAAGTTTCGTGTTCGATTGAGTGGAGAAACATTTTTATTATGCTTTTAGTCGAGTACACTTAAGATGGTTTAAAGTTACCTGTCGTTGAAAGTTGCTATATCTCAATCTTCATCTTGTTAACAAAACAAATTTTGCAGCCCAAATAAAATTAGATAGTTTCTTGTGTAAATACTCGACATTTTAAACTTAATCGCACATTGCAAAAACCAAACAATTGTAATAGCAAACAAAGTTAAATTATTAAAAATCATTTAACAGGTTTGGAGCAAACGGGTTGCCTGTTGCTGATAGTGCTTTGTCGATTCCTAACAACCTGAAAGATTTTTTTCCATTTCACTGAAAGATTTCTCCCGTCATACACATTTCTTTAATTCTGTGTTGAAAGAATATCTGTTAGAGTATTTTAATACATTCTCAAAGTTATTTGTCGATTTTGTAATCCTTTTTTGTACAAAAAATATTGAGGCTTCTACTGTTTTTATTTAAAACTTTTGCCCCGAACTTCGTAGTTATGTGTTGAAATTGTGCATTCTGACTCGTGTCTTGCAAACCCAACAAAGCGGATTCGACACCCATGCTCGTGGAGAGGCATTTTTGCATTGTCATTAAGCTTTCGGAACCGACCGGGAGTGTGTTCCAGTTGGTCGGGAAACAACGCAGAGGGCGTTGCAAATGTTTCGAGCGGAGTTACCGCCGGACGCCCGGAGGACTACTGTCCGCCGATGACCAGCGTCGACTCCTTTCGCCGGCGACGGTGACATTCACCGCACCGTGGTGTGTCATTTGATGCCGCAGACAGCGCCACCCCGACAGCGGTGTGGTGTTCCGCCCCCGTTAATGGCGTACCGGTGGCGCTAGCCCAAGGAACTGGATGGCCGACGTGCGACGGGAAGAGATAATTCATAATTATTAATTGTAATGGCAAAGCAAAGAACCAATAATTCACGCTGCGGCTGATACGTCTCGAATGATGACGATGATGGCGATGGCGCAAGCAGAGATCCGACCGTCCGTCCACCACCGGAGAACCTTGGGTGGAAAACTAACGGAACAGCCTCAAAATAATCGGTGTCAAAATACTCGCTCGCGAAGGGGAACGGGGGGGTTGAAATATATGGTCCGGTTGGCGTTACTCCCGGACGCCACAGGACAACGTTGCACGAACAACATGCGCTCGATGGAGGATGGAGAAGCATAAAACCACGGTCCACCGTTTCACAACGAACCCTGACCTTCGGCTTGTCGCCCACCGGGTGGAGTGTGA
This sequence comes from Anopheles ziemanni, assembly GCF_943734765.1. Lineage (NCBI taxonomy): Eukaryota > Metazoa > Arthropoda > Insecta > Diptera > Culicidae > Anopheles > Anopheles ziemanni. Next base: position 83,417,584 of record NC_080705.1, read on the forward strand.
CAAACGGAAAGAAAAACATACACACACACACGCAAAGCCCAGAGGAGGAGAAGGAGGAGTCCGGCTAATTCCGTATTTATGAACAATTTCAGAGAGATAGCAAATAAAATAAATCATAGGAGCACCGCAGGGTTGCGCCGGTCCGGTTCTGAACCGTTCTGGCCCCGCCGGAGTGTGTGATCCGTGGAGGGTTAACCTCCAATTAGAACCAAGGTTAGGTCGGTAGCGCCGATTCGTTTCGTATACCACTTCGACCGGGCAAGACGCCCGAGTTCGGTTCCTTACTCCCGAGCCAGCAATAAGAGCCCGCGCGCACGAACACGTCGTCTGGGCGGCCGCGCGTGTAGCTTACTGGAAATTGGCGGCAGCGACTAAATAAGTGTGCCTTTAAAAATTCAATCTATCCCCCAATACCGGTTCTTTCGTCATGGCGGTTGTTTGGCGGTAGATTGAATTTAGCAATTTCATCGCGGGTCAGGACATTGTTGTTGGGCTCCATTACGGGCTTTGACGAATGGTAGCGACGGCCGATGCCTATGCCCTCCCAGAGCGGCAATTGAGGATAAGTAATACCGGTACCGAGAGTTGACCTTTATGCTTCGAGAAAAGATTAAAAATATCCCAGATGTTGATGAAGTTAAGCACCGGAATCGGTTTCGTTCGTAAGCGTAACTGTTCAAATGTTAGCAATCATCAAGATATTTGAGGCTAACTTCACCTCCGTTCCGTTCTTGGTACGTGGAGCTCCAGAACTAGTCACAATTCACGTGAGCTTTCAAGGTGAAAACGCAGAAAAACCGCTCGTATGGCACATGGTAGAACTGTTAAATTAATTACTCGCTGAAAGAATCCAATGACGAGTTTTGGACAATTTGCACCACGCCAACTTCAAGGCGCCACCAGAAGTCGTGAGTGCATTTGTCATGGGCGGCTTGTTCGGGTGTCAAAAAACCTTTCCGCACACGCTCCTGTCGGCCGCCAATCGACTTCCTCGATCTGACGACCAAAGAAGGAAAAGCACGACCATTTATCAGATTCTGTTTATCAGTTGCTAGGGAAGTCCGATGAAGGGAACTCGAAGGGGTATGGGTTTCAATAAATTAGTTCAACTTTTTTGCGCACCCAACACTGACCACGGCACTATGGAGCAAAAAGAGCAAATTGCCGGGATAAAATTCGGAATAAAATGTTTTGCAATTTTTTCATTGTAATATCGTGTAATACTATTATATTACATGAAATTATGATGTTTCGGGACAATTTCGCCAGGTGGCGCTGCAAAAACCACAAATTTTTGGAATTTTCTATGGGTGCATTTTTTTTTCAATTTTCTTTTTTATATTCACTTATAGATTTTTTTAAGTTTGATACAAAACAAACTAAATTTACAACAAACTTTCATTCAAAATATTGTCATCTGGAATATAATTGATATTCAAAGCATCTAACGCGGACATAACGTCTCCTAACGAAGAGCTACTATTTGAATATTCTGAACTTGTACCATTATCTTCTTGGTTTTGAATTGGCAAGGGACTATTACTATTTGAGGAGCTGTAATCTACGAAAAAGGGTTTTACTGCGCCTGGGTATGGGATTTATTTTTAATTTCTTAACGATTTAGCCAGAGATATTGTTGAAATGTATGGTTCGGATGATTGTAATGCACTAATAAATATAATAATAATGTCTTTAATATTGAATTCTCGTTACATTTTACGTACGTGTTCTATTCTATCCCTTCTTTATATTTTATTTCTACCTTCTGCTGCTTCCTCTCCTAAGAATCCCAATGGTGCTGGGGCATTTACATGCGCAAGAACTTTGTGGACAGTAGAAGGCATTTTGTACCAATTGTAATGATGTATGTAAAACATGTATGTGTCTTTGCAATATATACTAATAGTTTTTGGATTTGAAGGCTGTGAACAGTTGATGGCTATTAAAATATTTAGAAACCTTTCTATAAGTTCTGTTTCTATTTGCAAAATATCGCTCAATTTTTCTATGTTTGAAAAAGCCCGACGACAAATATTTCCCGTCGTACTATTTCCACCCATTTACCTTGGTTCATCTACTTTAACACCAAATTCCTTGTACATCTTTTCCAATACAATTTTTTTCGATGATTGTACATGTTTTTATAATTTTTAAGTTACCTTCCGTTTTTTTAATTCAATTCTGTACGAAATATGAGGCAAGCATTCGAAAAATCTCATCCAACAGTGCAGTGTAGTAGAATATAAGTCATAAGATAAATTCTCAGGATTTTGAATAAATCCATTTTATAAGTGCTTTATACTGTTCATTTCTGTTGGTTTTGCACCATATATACAACATGTTTGCATATACATAGTGTCGGTTAAATATGCCAAAATTTTTCCTTCAATTCAACTCATGTAAAATGAATAATTTACCGTCACATAACTTGTTTCACTTAGCTGAATTGTATAAGGAACTAACCTGGTTATTTGGCTTTTGATTTCATCTACTGTTTGTATAACTTTTTCTTTTGAATCTTTCGCAAACTTGATCACAATTAGCCTGCAGAACCAACACTTTGGGGCATCAAGTTTATCCAGATGATATCTGAATTGTCACTAATAAATGAAAGACGGATAGGAGTTACTAGTACTAGATATACTAGTAAATCACTGTCTGATGCAGTATTTTCTCCGGAACCATGAATCAGTTGATTGTAAATGCTGTGTCTACTAGATCTATCAATGCCCCACGAGCGCAATAATACGACGCTTAGTGAATGACACAAAGAAGATGAAAGGTGCCGCAAGATTTCTACTTTTTGCATTTCAATTATTCTACACGCAGTGTGATTCACCAACTCTTGAAGATTAACTTCAACTTTGACAGGTAAGGGTACAAACAGAACAAAATGTTAGTGTAGGGTACATTATTAATAGGAATTTTGGGTATAAAAAGATGGGTTTGTGAGCTGTAGAACAAGAAAAAGCGACCTAATACATTCAAAGCAAACCAAACCAAACTTCATTCTTTGCCATTGACTTGGCTTGTCTTTCCCCTTTAACGTGATGTTCAACCACTATCCTGCTTCAGATTTTTACGATACGATTATCGACCTATATTTCATTGAATGAAAATTTCATATATTTCTTATCACACATGATGTTGCATATGGCATGATGGAGACGCCTAGTAGGTGATAAACTATAAGCTTCACATTTAAAGTACGGAATGACGTAAAGATGCGCGCGTATGCGCAAAAAAAACTATCATTTATTGTTACAAAACATTCTAGACTATAAGTGGGTATGCATCATATTACAATCTTTTACAATCCTTAGTGATGGCGTAAGGTTAAAGACAGAAAATTGAAAAAAATTCCAGGAGTTTTGCGAAACAATGCTTAATATTTTGTGACTTTCAATTTCAATTTACTTAAACTGTCAACAATTTTAAAGCATGATAATATAGCTTTCCAAAACTGTACTTGAAATTCGATTCCGACCATTATTATAGGAGTTACAGACCTTCAAAGTTGATGGATTTTTTTCAATTTTTCACGCAATATTTTCACAAATCTTGACTTTGACGGGCTGTTTCTCAGAACCTGGAAGAACAGGGGCTCTAGTTTTTGGGCCATTTCTTAGTTTCATCTTGTAGTTTAAGAAAACATATGTCATTTTTCTGAAATCCAAAAATGAATTTTTGATTTTTATCCCGGCTTCGCTCCATCGTGGAGCGGTTCTCTTCGCTTGTGGGCGAACGGGAAAATAATCCAACTCCGATGCTGGCAGTATTTCTGAACGCCGGTCGAAGACAGTCAACAAACAACCGGCTGTTCGGTTTGTCAGAAGTGGCGTACAACGACTAACCTGGCTCATGTTCCAGCTTGTCCAGCGAAAGGTGACGTCGAATCACATCCTGTCTCTACAACCATGAATAAATTGTAATCCTAGCATAGGTTTTCGATTCTACAGAAATATTTACACAACTGCGATGGTTCAATTTTGTATCTTTTGTGTTTGCAGAGATGTTTTCTGTATGAAAACTTTTTTTAAGTAGTATTTTTATCTTGAAATGATGCAAATGCGGACCAATGTTGTAAGTTAACAAGTCTTTGGTGAAGCTTTTTTAAGACACCAAAGAACAAACAAGTCTTAAAATAACCTCTATGTTTTTCATTTATAGTCTCACTTGCTAACACTTTAAATGACTAGAAGTCAAAATGTATGGTCCGGTACCTTTCAATCCCATTTATTTCCTAAGGTTAAAAACCTATGGTAAAGGATGACATTTACACATCCAATCGTATGCCAAGTTCAATGTTTTCCGAAACAAAATGTTCTATTTAATATTGAAAATAAATTAAGTCATGGAATTTTATACCGGGACCAGTCATTTGCCTAGTGCTTTGTTCGAATGGCAAATAGCTTGGTTCTGCGCAAAATATTTGTAAAAGTGAGCTTATTTATTACAAATAGACTTCTGAACTGCAGTATAGCGTTTGCTTCAAGATAACAAAACATCGTTTGAAGGTTTGATGAGTAAACACTCTGCCATTTTCATTATTTTACTGTAAACACCGTAACCAATTGGATTTGATCTTGAAATATTTCATGTTAGTAAAAAATGTAAAAATAAACAATATGTATGTATAAGTGTGGAAGAATTATAGCCCACCTGACTTACACACTCACTTTGCTGGCACTGTCAATTTTTCTAACCAGTTATTGCAAACGATGACCAGTTCAGAAATAGTTTTACAGATACTCTATCAGTTGATATATTTGTAATATATATACATACATGTAGAAGGGCTACAGTTGTAAAAAAGTTGTTGTGCGAATGAATGTATATGAGTTATAGTTAAGATTACTTGATATGAAATAAAAATGATATAAAATGAAATAATTGAAATAGTTAAATAAAATGATGAAGCATCAAATGAAAACAACAATTCAATATAAAACTCAACACATTTCTTGTTTCTGTTGTTATTTGCTTTGAACTAATAAGAAAAATGTAAAACAAATTATTTTTTCATTGTCATATAATCCACAAATTATGAAATAATCATCAATCGAAGCATAGCACCTAAAACAGTTATGAAAATAGCAGGTACATTTTGAAAAATGTTACAGAAGTTCTAATGTTAAACACTATAGAATAATCTAACAATCAATTAAACATGATCAAACTCGTTTTTGTTCTTTAAACAGTGTTGTTTGAGATTCTTTTTCCAATATATTTATAAACATATAAAACTCATGACACTATTAAACAGACGCAGTACAACATAATAATAAGTGAACAAAATTTAGATGTCGTAGTGCAGCAAATTCGAACAAATTATAATGCATGTTGAACTCGCAATATACAAGCCTTAACGAGGTGTGAATAATGTTGATCATCTTTGAAGAAATGTGCCTAGGATCAAAGATCGCAGAGAACAAGATAGAGAAAGCGCGTAAGCTTACCTTCGTGTTTTATGGCGTTTTCTTAGCATCAAAACTATTTCTTTTGTACTAGCTATCCTCAAAACCAACTTAACCGCTTTACTTTGAAAGGTGCCGCAAGATTTCTACTTTTTGCATTTCAATTATTCTACACGCAATGTGATTCACCAACTCTTGAAGATTAACTTCAACTTTGACAGGTAAGGGTACAAACAGAACAAAATGTTAGTGTAGGGTACATTATTAATAGGAATTTTGGGTATAAAAAGATGGGTTTGTGAGCTGTAGAACAAGAAAAAGCGACCTAATACATTCAAAGCAAACCAAACCAAACTTCATTCTTTGCCATTGACTTGGCTTGTCTTTCCCCTTTAACGTGATGTTCAACCACTATCCTGCTTCAGATTTTTACGATACGATTATCGACCTATATTTCATTGAATGAAAATTTCATATATTTCTTATCACACATGATGTTGCATATGGCATGATGGAGACGCCTAGTAGGTGATAAACTATAAGCTTCACATTTAAAGTACGGAATGACGTAAAGATGCGCGCGTATGCGCAAAAAAAACTATCATTTATTGTTACAAAACATTCTAGACTATAAGTGGGTATGCATCATATTACAATCTTTTACAATCCTTAGTGATGGCGTAAGGTTAAAGACAGAAAATTGAAAAAAATTCCAGGAGTTTTGCGAAACAATGCTTAATATTTTGTGACTTTCAATTTCAATTTACTTAAACTGTCAACAATTTTAAAGCATGATAATATAGCTTTCCAAAACTGTACTTGAAATTCGATTCCGACCATTATTATAGGAGTTACAGACCTTCAAAGTTGATGGATTTTTTTCAATTTTTCACGCAATATTTTCACAAATCTTGACTTTGACGGGCTGTTTCTCAGAACCTGGAAGAACAGGGGCTCTAGTTTTTGGGCCATTTCTTAGTTTCATCTTGTAGTTTAAGAAAACATATGTCATTTTTCTGAAATCCAAAAATGAATTTTTGATTTTTATCCCGGCTTCGCTCCATCGTGCACGGGTCGGTCGGATCGGGTCCGGGAGCTGGATCGATTTGTGAAATATTGCTCTGCCCTTGGTATTGATGGTTTTGATGACGTGTTTTGGGCGATCGACATGTTGTGTTGTTCCGTTACTTGCGGCGCGGTACACACATTCATTTGCATTCCGCAAACCCGGCGAGCAAAAGGGCCCCGCGCGTACGGGGCTGATTATTTTGATGTTATGCTTATGCCGGGAGGCCACCGTGCCACACCGTGCTGTGTCATGTTCGACGTGTTGGTGTCCGACTTTCAATGGCACCGGGAGCCACCGCCGCGCGTTCGGGTGCGAGTTTATAAATCAAAAACCCATTCAGCCTGTCTTTTCGCCCGTTCCGTGGCCTCGCCACTGAATCGATATTGTTGCAGCAAAATGGTGGCAACAGCCAACCGCGCCATCGGTTGGGTCAATTTGTTTCGTCGTGGCGTGTGTATCACTTTCCTCCTCGCTTCCCCCATTTGCGATCATTCCGTGATTAATCTGTACGCTCTTGAATTCTGCAGGGTGAAATAATTGGTTCTCGGCGGTTCTGCGCCACAATTACACGGACGGTTCAGTACCGATCGGCGCAAAGAGGACGCTCGCGCATAGTAATTCCGGCCTAATGCCAAGGAAAACGGCCGCCGTTTTACGGCTACGGTAGGGTTTATTGTTCTGTTGCATATGAAAATGGTAATTTTGTGAAAAGGCCGTGTTTCTATCGTATGACGTTTCCCAGCAAACGTCCGCGAAGGACGAACGACGGCGTGGGAGTTTGATGAGTGAAAATTGGTTGAACATGCAGTTCAGAGCGTTTTAATTGCATTGACATTGCTTTTTTTCATTTTCTACAAGCCTTAAAGCGGCTAGAAGGTGGATCCAATATTTCACTGCAATGAAACCAACTTTGACCTCTCTTTCTCTGACTGTTCATTTTCTATAAAAAATGACAGTCATTGCAATATTTCGATGCTTAACCACCCCGTTTGGATCATTTCTATGTTATAATGATATATTGCAATGACTGTCACTTTAAGATGAAGTGTCATATTTTATTTCATTGCAGTGAAACAAAGCATCCATCTTCTAGTAGCTTAAGAGTTCAAGTAATCAGAAGCTATATCTGATGTTCGACTTTATAATTTTAACTTGATAGTTTTGTCAAAATATAATATATTGAAAATAATATCTAAGCACATTTTCATGAATTCACGAATTATGGCTTAAATACATGTGTTGCTGTTCATCTTCTTCATATTGTTATTGATATTTTTAATCAAATGTTATTCTCATTGATCTATTTTACTTTTTTCATAGAGTTGCAAATTTATTTTTAGCTCAAAATTGAATTAATTTCTACCATAGATAACAAAAAAAATGAATGAAAATATGACATATTTCATGAAAAATTTTTAAGGAAATTTTAATGTTTTTAATAATTCCAAATTTGATTCCAACCGTTTTGAAATCGAGCATCCAAATCATCCATGGAGATCATTTTATCAATTGTGCTAGTTGTTTGGCTGAACCGATGGCAATTCATTGGGTAATATACGACTTTCTTCAACTATTATGCCCAACTGACCCCTGCCCGACTCCCGATATGACCGACCGAAATGAAGGCATCTCTATTGAGGTGGCTCGAAACTGCAACGGTAATTACAATGCTTCATTCGCGCATCGACGGTGTTTGGTAAATGATATGTTTTGAAAGTAAATAAATGATTTATCAAATGACATAATTCATGTGTACGATCGAGTTTGACAGTTCGATCATTAAGCAGCGCAGGGCTAATGATATCGCTGTCAATTCTTTGGTTAAGGAAGGGTTCGAGCGGGGGGGTCAGCAGGAGGGATGCAGCAGTGGAAGAAACCCTGGAAACCGGTCGGCGGGACAAAGTCGAACGAAAAATGATAATCGATGGTTCGACGGGGTGATTGAATAGAACGCGCGACGTCCGCGTTTTGCATCTCGCGCCCCTGTGCTGGCGGTTTTACATGAAAAATAATAATTTTTTCGCAACGATAACGAAAGAGAGCAAATTGGCTCGGTGCAGGCGAGGGAAAAATGGAAACGTCTTTAAGTAACGGTTCGTACGCTCCCGCTCGCCGCTCGATGCCACTTCCCCTGGCCGGGTGAGTCCGTGTCCGTGGCGTGTTTTTCCGTACAACAAAACTGCCCCAGCATTCTATTTCCAACCATTCGGGCACTTTCGCCCCTCGTGATTAATGATAAACGGGTCACTTTTGATTGAAGTGAGTTGTGATTTTAGTTTCCCGTTTGTCTGCGATCCGCGGTGTTTCTTCTCTGTTTCTCTCGTGTGTTTTTCTCTGAAGTCGCTTTTTTGCCGAAGCGCTCCCGTGCGCATAAGCTGATGGAGAATGCGATCCGATGGACCGATACCGAAGCAGGGGTGGTGAGTCGGGTGGTAGTTATGGGGTGCTAAAATGTTAATTATGTCCGAGTAAGGCAGACCGAAATGGTTCCCCCGGCCGCTGAATGGTGGTCCGATCTTTGCAATCATTTCTCCTGCCTCTCCGAATTCTTCCCGGGCTCCGGCCTAGCTATCTGTGGCTCGATGGAGGATGGAGATATCCACCTGTTCGTCTGTGAGCTAAACTCCAGCTGAACGATCGTGCAAGTGGGAAAAAAAGAAGAAGTAGAAGTAAACCCACGGGCGGGTGAGACGGTGAGAAAGATAAAGAGCGAAAGCAAACCGGCCTATGACGCCTATGATTAAGTGGATTTAATTTAAAAACGATTATGTGACCGCTGAACTAATAATCCACACTATAGCGCAAGCATTAAGCGATGGCTTCAGTGGTGATCCTTTAGCCTCCCCCCCTGCTCCGTTTTCTCGCCTCTTTCCCTGCTACCTTTACGTCGGAAGATCGCCCAATCGCCCGATCGGTCCGCTCGTCGTGGGTTTGAATGATGTGCTGTGACCACCCATCGAGACTCTTGTGGCCGTTTTCATTGTGTGTTGCGGCGCACCGGGACGACCGGGTGGGAAAGGAGAACGAAGGGCAAAAGAGAAGGAAGCAAAACCCTAAAGTATGACATGAAACGCAACGTCGTCGCAATCGCGGAAATATGCCGAGATCGAACGTTGTTTTGTTGCTTCTTTTTTTTAAATTTTGTTAAGAGTTCAGAAGATAATGTTCGCTGACATAAAACACAAGAAAACTTGCGACCTGCGACGAACACAAAACATCGACCCGTTGCGCCCGGCATGTTATCATGTCGAAGCACCGGCGGTTCAAGTGAAAGAAAGCCCTTCCAACTTGGCCCCAACGTGCGTGTGTTTGTGTTTATAACCACGAGAATATCTTCTTCACTTGGACGAGTGCAATCCATCCAATGCACTGGCATTAAGAGCCTGGGCGAAGCAAAAAAAAAAAAAATAAACCTATCGTTGACGACCACAGATTAGGACATATAAAATAATGCATCATAAGATCATAATAACGTATTGTGTGTTTTGCACCGAAGCCTCTCCGGGAGAGTACCCCAAAAAGAAAAGGGAAATCGGCACAAGACGAACAAGCGGACGACCGAAAACGCGTGCAAAATGAATGTATTTGTTTGAATATTTTTTTTTCTCGTTTTTCGTGCAAAACAAGAAGGACCTCTACAGGGCAACCCCGACCTGCCGTGTGGCGCGTGTTGCACAATGGCCGGGCTAAAGGTCTTGATCTTCTTCTTGCTCCGTAGGTTGTGGCGGTTCTGAAACAGCCCGGAAACAGCGTGCTTTAACGCGTGTACGAAAGACTTCGGCCGGCAACAAGCGACGAACCTTTTCGAAAAAGCACCAAAGGGTCAATGAAAAAGCACCAAAGGGAATCGTTTGGAGTTTGGGAGAGTTTGTGTAGGTGTCGGGTAGTTTTGCCTTTGCAGGCTGTAATAATGACTTTGTGCTATCGCAATTTGTCCGCCAACGCACGGGATGATAATGGGTTTTCGGCAAGACCATATAAAGAGGTCACTAAAAACTAGTCAATTTTAGGGTTCAACAATTGATGATAAGCTAATATCGATGGTAAAAGTTAGTAACCAGCAAATAACTAGTAGATAAATATATTTTCCGGGTTATAACATAAAAGTAAAACCTCACATACCAAGAACGGAGTTAAAAAATGTTCACAAATTCATAATGTTTCTTTGAAATGTAAGACGATTTGACTTTAATTTATGGTTTGATAATGATAACTGAAGATATTTCGAAGACAAAAATATTGATTTTTATTCGTTGATGGTTTTGAATAAGTTTCCCAAATTTACCCCAGATTAGAAAAGCGTAACTTTTGAACTCACTAATTCGTTGTGGTAGTTTTTCTGTCAAATAATCTCCCATTCGTGGATACGTACCTGCAACGAGAGGAAAGAGAACATTAATTTGATATCGACTTACACGTCCCATCGAACGAACGGCGTGGGCCCGAACGGACATCAACCGGTCCGAGTGGACTGTGTTCCGTTCTCCGTAATCGCTTGAAGATCGTAATTGCATCAATTGCCTGCCATGAGCCGGTGTCGCACATCATTCCGAGAAACGATCATACACCCCGACGCTATCGGGAGTTTGATGATGTGAAACATTGCTCTGCGTGAGCATAACTGAACGTTTTTTGCCTTCGAACACGGTATGGTTGAAACCGAATAGAACGGAAAGTGTTCGATGGTTGAGGAAAAGTTCTTTATGCTTGCACGGTGCAGTATTCGATCTTTCCGATGGAAGGTACCGTCTTTCCCGTGTCGTTGTCGACCTGTCAACCTGTAGGGAGCGAGGCGCACGACGCTTTTCCAGTCGCGTTCATTTAACCACAGAACTTTAACTGGCTGTCTTCTGGCCGTGGCTGAGACAAGTGTCTCGGCTAGAACTGGGGATCCACTTGCTTGCCACTTGCCTCACAAGCTGCCATCGTGAGGAGGGGCTTGTTATGAAAAGTGGCGACCTGTTACCCGTGACGCTCTAGAACTTCTACCATGCAACGACCAGGAACTACACGACGCAAGAACACAACTTCTCCGCGTGTTGTCATTACTCGCTTCCTTTACCATGTTCCTTCCGAGTGCAGCCTCCGTCCGGTGGCATGTGACATGACTTCCGCACATAGAAGATCCACCACCGGTTGCGAAGCGGCACCAAGCGATGGAGGATGAGGATTCTGAGATGATAATCGTGACCCAAGCTGATAGCTCAAGTAGCTGTGATATTTGGTTTATCGCGCACGGGAATCTATCATTAACGGGCCGCTAGGCTCGTGGCTATCGTGGATACCGATCTTGATGGCCATTATTTCACCTGATTTTTACTTATGGTTTCGTTCGGCGAGGCGAGATTAACTTTTCTCCTTCCCGGCGCAATCTTTGCCCTTTAGCTATCTCTGTTCTCCTCTTTTACAAGAGGTTTTCCGGGGTTTCTTTCTGTCCAGCTTGGGTTACCACTGTGAGACTGCGGTGTTCTGTAGCTTCATACGAACAGAAGAAAAAAAACACACACACACACGGGCTACTTTCTTTAACGGCCGTGGCAAAGAACGGTGGTAATGTTTTACCCTTTATCAGCAGCATCGAATCTGTGTCACCCTGTGGCCCCGGAAACCGGTTCAGTACGATAACGCCCTCCCAGGGAGTGGAGGGAGCGGGGTGGAGGGTGAGATACTTAAGGTAATTTTATGTCGCGCAGATTCGCCGACCCAAACCCGACCCTGGGCCCTGGGCCGATGTACCCCCGGGGTGTTGACTGCGTGTTTTACTACAGTAATTAATTGTTAACGTTTGGCGCGCGGACTCTTTACCTGGTTTACCCATATGTTTGAGAGTGTGTGTACGTGTGTAGGTAAGCGCAGGATTTGTTTTACTCGCAGTGGTGCTTAATTTGTCTTCTCGTTCCGATGGAAAGTCGATGGAAGCCCACGGTGCTGATTACTGTTTTGGGTTGAGTGTTTTCGAGCGTTGGGAGAAGAGAAAATGTATCTAAAATCGCAAAAAGAAAAAGATACGAACCCGAAACAAGTTTACTACAAAATTCGCAGGCAACGCAACGAAAGAGAAAGGATGAGGGTTTCAACCCTTGGCTCAAGAGTTTCGCATCCGCTAGGCAAACCTTTTCGGTCAAAAAGCCCGCGCTCGAGAACCCAGGGCAAAGGTAACTTTGCATTTAGTTTTTCACCTCGAAAAGCGTACGCAAACAGGAGTTTTAACGTGTCGTTTCCGCGTGGCCGATCTTACCCTTCGCCGTGCGGGCTTCGAGACACTAAAGGCACCTTTGAGGCTGGATAGTGATCTCGCGGAAAACGGGCGTTTAATTAAGCCGCCGCGCTCGATAGGTGGGTGGGTGTTTCTGAAGCGTGATTGGAAGGCTTGTCAAACTGTTATCAATAGACACGGAGGTGCGAGGCGCGTGGCGCGCGTTTATTTGTTTTGGGCGGAACGGTCGCAACGTGTAGGTCCGGAGGCGAACATAACGATTCATTAAGGTGGGACATGTGGATGAAGTGGGGTGTGCGGATTATGGCAGGAGGCTGTAACGACGACGGAATGGAGCGAAACTGGTGTATAATTTTTGTTAGTTTCTCATAAGAAAGATTTTGATTTTTTTATTTAGTTTTTTTACTGTATGTAACATTTGATTCAGATGGAAATATTATTTCTGTCAATTGCGTTTGTAAACTCAGAAGAATAAAGAGTAAAGAAATAAAATGTTACATAAGAAAAGTAGGATTTTTAAAACAAGCTGTAAAGGCTGTTTCGATTTTTGTAAGATCTCAAACGGCCCCTGTTTAGAACAAAAAATAAAATGAAAAATGTTAAAATACCGTATTTTTTCGTGTATAACGACCCCCCTAAAAATGATTTAATGCAAACGACTATTTATTTCTAATTTTCACTAGTTTTTACCTTTTTTTTCCTGTTTTAACCTCCACGCTATGATCGTAGATATGCTTGGACGTGATCCAAAATGCTTCTCTGTTGCATGATTTCCATTCACTTTTGCGTATTTAATCACTTCTAACTTTAAAATGGATTTATACGAAACTCTCATTGTTGGAGGCACGTTGCTTAAATTGCGCGATTTTGAAGACAAATACCAAAAAAATTAATCAGCTGTTAACAAATCTATCATATACAAAGCTGTCAAAAAAGTATCGAAACGTAAACGTTTAAATCAATCGGTAATCCATAAAGCTAGAATTGAAAAGTTACTACCCGTGTATAAACACACCTCTTTAATCTAGCTTTGGTCATTTTTGAACTAAAAAGGGTTCGTTATACACGGAAAAATACGGTATTTGTTACCGAACAGCTGCTATGAAATACCTTCTTGGAGTGAATGGAATTCAAAAATTCAAGGTAAATTGCTCGCATTCTGGAAGCAATCGGAATTAAGCTATTTGATCTTCATAGGTATGGATTAGCCCGATCGATTTCCGCTTGAACAACCTCGAATAAAATGTACGAATTGGAAAAAGGTTACTGATTTTGTAGGAAAAACATTTTGTTTTATATCAAACTCGGATAATTCAACCTCATATCAGGCACGAATCCATTCCCTTCAGTCAAATACATACGAAAACGCATGCAAACAACCTACCACACATCTTCAGCGTTCAATTTATGCTCGCTTAAAAAATGGCCTGGTGTTTCACGCTGCGCTGGAAGCCGACCAATGCGTCCCTATGACTCACGAAGAAGTCTTTTTCAATGTTAGCCGTTTGTTAGCCGTTTGGCACGCCGATGGTCACGCGGAATGGAACGGTATGGTACGGCCGTTCTGCTGGACGTGTGGAATGTGGTTTTCATTGGGCAGTCAGGGGAGTCGCTACCCCTGACGATGGACCCGGGGCTGGACCATGTTTTTTTTGTTCTTTTTCTCGTTCGCCACAATTTATCGTTACAGCTTTCGTGACGAAGGGATAACTCGTCCTGCTCGCGTTCAGTTCAAATGTCATAGTGGTAGCAAATAATTAGTTTACGTAAAATGAAATACATATGTTACATTCAAATATATTTTCAAATCGCAGGGGGAATTTTATTTATCAAACAAATGACAAAGATTCCATTTAAAAATATACAACATTGTGCATTACTGTGTCGAGTTGAGGAGTTTTCGGCAAAAGAAACGTTGCGTTACTTTTTCTCAAAACATATTTACGACGCAGCGCGGAATAGCTTTCCACACACTTTACCTGCCGGCGTTAACCGCGACTGATAATAATGTTGCAGCCCCGTTACAGTTACAACAATTTATTCGCTCCCATTTTATTCAATTATTCAAAGTCCCTTTAGGGAGAGTGCACATGTTTAGCGTAAAGTGGGGTGGAGAGAGAGCAAAAAAAAAAAGATCGTTTCGGTCCGGCCCACCGATCCGAGCGTCCCCGCGCGTTCGGTTCGGTTTTAATTAACTTTTGGCATGTCCAAAGCCAGACCCGGGGAACCGTCGACGCTGGCGTCGCCTTTACCGTTCACGAATCGATATTTATGAACTTGTTGAACGGCCTTTTAGCGGCAGCGTTTGGCATGTGCGCGACAACCCCCGGGTCCGGCGAGGGATCTGAGAAGGCGGGAGGGGTGTCACAGTGCAACATTGCGCCAGGAAGCAATCGGTCGAAAATGGGAGAAAAATGACAAACATGGGAACCGTGGCCGCGAACCGTAGCGAAATATGATTAACTGCATGTGTTTAGTGTGGTTTGGTTCTCTATTTCCCTGCCCTCTGGGATCGGGGTTTTTCTTCGTTGCGGTGTTGGGTGAGCGTTTTCCACTGGATAAGAGCAGCAGGACAAGTGGGGCAAAAAACGCAACCTATTCATGTTGATGGTGTGTATACCAGACAATAAACCGACACTTGCATGCTGTAGCGTCATTCGTCTAGGATCGACGGTCGGCGTCCCGGGAGGGTAACCGAAGGGGGGTTTCGATTTTTTCGGCCAGACCGACGCGAGGGGGGAGAATGGGCTCCCGAGACACGCGGGGCACGGAATTTACAACCGCCGACATACACGCGATTTGTTAATGAGAAGCATAGCAATCGATTACCGCGTGCGGCCAATGCGGCCGGGCTAGGATCGTGTGCCATAAATTTCAACTAGGAACTGGCAGATGAAAGCCACTCAATGCTGTTGCTCGTAATGTTTCACGCAGCGAATATTTTATTTTCACCGGGCTCGCGATGGTTTTTTTACATTCCCCCCCAGCCATTTTTGCTCCCCCGCGGGAATGTGTTCTTTTTTTGCTGTGCGTGCTCCTCACGAACTGTTGGGCTCGCATGAAGTGACAAAACTGTTGCTGCTCGCATCGGCAGCAGGTTCGCTAGCACGCGATCGGGAAATCGGTATGCAAATGCGATGTGCAACAGTTTTGTATTGCGTATTCTAGTTTGTTGCCCGTTTAAGGATACGAGAGTGAACGTGAATTAAAAATATCCATCATAAAACTCATGTTGGGATTGAAATTATTGATGGAAGTGTTTGATTGATTGGAAAAGTAAACTTCTGCTGAGTAAAATTTGGTACTCACTGTATCTTAGCAGAAATAAAATGGTGAAAAAATAAAAAAAGTTAAAATTAGTTAACATTAAATGCCCTTTAGTTATCAGAGAACATGCTAAATAATTGTATCTATTGCATAAATTGAAATTGTTGTTTGTTTTCTGCAGTAATTTGGTATCATTTTCTGTTTATTGGATTTACCAGCATTTTACAAAAAAAATCTAGTACAATGTAAAATGATCAATTTCATTTTGGGACATTTGTATTCCAAATCACCTTCCAACACGAAGAAAAGGATATAGAAACAAAAGATTATATTTTGGCAACTAACTGTGGTCTCCAGGCATTATTCTTTTACTTTCGAACTGCTTCATCCGGTAGAAAAAAGGTGTTGGAAAAAACCCACCAAAAACTCCACTTTCCCACGCGGCCCAGCGAATTGCTAGCGCGTTGCATAAATCCTAGTCAAATGTGCAATCCTTTGGCCACCTGTATTTTCTATCGCCTCAGAGAAGGACCGAGAAGGGGTGGGGGGAATGGCGAGCATGAACCTGTGGCCGGGGCCGTGGACTTAGAAAAGAAGAAACGAAAAGTGAAACCACCGACTTGATAAATGTACTCGACCCGATAAGTATCAACCCGATCTCCCGGATTCGTTTCGTTTTCCCAGCCGACGTTCGGCTTTCAACCCGCCCGTCTGGTGGTCCGAAGCAGAAAAAAAGGCACTTCTTTGATTCTCAGAAACGGTGGTTTGGTTTATGTGCTTGTGCCGGTGTGTGCGTGTGTGTTTGTGTGAAGGGAAGGAGGTGTTCTTCTCATTCGAGGGTGAAAAGACGGTGTTGAAATCTCCACCTTAAAGCCTGCTTAGCGACACCCCCACGGTTTATTTCGGTCACTCCGACACTTGACCATTTCACTTCCCCTGTTGGGGCTTTTTTCCATCCCCTTCACCCGTTTCCCAAGTAGTCGGTGGGTTCAGCCGTAAGACGGATTTATTAGTAATTTTGATTTATAAACTCGCCGCTGCTCGCGGCTCGGCGTAGAATAACGAACGCGCAGTGTTTGCACGCTTCTAGTGGTTGTTACTTGATATCGGACCCACTTCAGGCCCGCCCCGGGGCACTCGCGCACTCCACCGGGCATGTGTGTATGCACAAGGGCCAAGAGGGCACTAGACGTGTCAGTTTGTCACTCTTCCATTCGTTTGGCGCGAGAAGTGTGTGTGCCGGAGCTCATGCCGTGGCGAAAAGGATGGAAATTTTCTCGACTTTGTCTCGTGCGCGAAAGGGGTTTGCCAGGGGCCACAAAGGGGGTGTTTGACGTTCCACACGGCGTGCAAGCAAGAAGCCCGGCCCGGGGTCGTATTTGCCCGATCAAGCCAGTTAGAATCACCCGGGACTGAACGCAGCCTTACGCGGTGACCTTACATCGATGCCAACTACAAGGATGGCAAAACCTACCGGTGGCAGGAAAAATGACAAAAATCAACATAGAGCGCGTTTTTGAGCAGAGCGCCATTTCGGTGCCGCCCGCCGGGGAAAAACATGCAAAGTCAAACAGTGCTGCAGCAGGGCCGCGTCGAAATTTCTTATGTCCACCTATTAACGGTAGCCGTGGCATTTCGTGCGGCGGGCGTTTTGTTGGCCGAGTTTGTTTGACAATTTTGGAATTTTCACCTCCATTAGCGCCGGCGAGAAGGGAGTTTGTGCACACATACACACACACACACACACGGGGTTGTGGCAACTTCAAACAATTATAATTTTACGTAAGAAATTGGGAGACATATTATAAACATTTCTACAAAGTAGTAGGAAGTAGAAAGAAGTGAAGTTAAAAAATCTTCTTCTTCTTGGCGTAACGACCTTGTTGGTCATGCCTGCCCGTTAAGGGCTTACAGGACTTGTTTCCCTGTTGTACGTGGATAGTCAGTCCTCTCGTACAGGGGAGGGGTCCGGTCTCGGTTGGGATTCGAACCCACGCCGTCGAGGTGGTGAGCCCCGGCGCTCATGGGTCGATTTTCTAACCGGCGCTACCGCTCGGCTGTCGCGGAAGTTAAAAAATGTATTTATTAAAAATACATTTAAAAAGAAAATTTAACAAACAAAATTATAAAATATAGATTAACTTAAGTGAAACAATTAATTCGAATGTTCGTTTGGTGCACCCCAAACGCCATATTGTTCCCATGAATTGCACGCGGGATTTCAAAACGAACTGGATAGGAAAATCGTACCATAAAACAGGTTTCATGAAATTATGATTTGGACATCCAGCCGAGCTGCGCCGGCCACCGGAGCGATACGGACCCTGGGCCAGCTCCTATAAATGCTCCCAGCAAACGCCTTGTGCCTACTCGTCTGCGAGCATAAATGTGATGCCAACTCGAGAGCGACAGAAATTAATAATAATAGAAAACTGATGGACAACACCGACAAGCAGCCGAGATGGAGGCGAAATTAATGCGCAGTCCGAACCGAACCAGTGGCCGTCCGGTTTCCCTTATTTACCGCCCCCTCCCACGCCACCTTCAAACCCAACCGTCCAACCGTCCGGCTTTTCTAAGCGTCTATGAAGTTGTTAAATTTCTCACGCTCGTCGCTTGGTGCTTGTTTGGAAACAACAACACTCGTTGAAGTCACTTGAAACCGTGTCGCGACTGCGTCCGCTTCACACAGCATCGCTCAGCGCTCCGTTCGCATCTGTTCGCGGCCCGCCGGCCGGGGACAAAAACTCCATCATCCATCATAAACGAGCGCACAAAAGCGTTTAGGGGGCTGTTCATTCTAAAACGCTGCGCTGTTTGCGCTACCGGATTGTCGTTTACCCGAAAAACTGGCCCGTATTCGGTGCGAAATGTAGGACGGTGGAGACGGACGATGCAATCACCCGAAGGGGATAGGGGAGGTCATTGAAGAAAAGCTCAAAATAACATAGAAAACACACCAAAAGCACACAACAGCATAATTGTGCATGTTGCTTTCGTTGTTTTTTTTTATTTCGTCTCTCGTCCATTGTTTTAAGCGTGTGAGCCGGTAATATATTTAGCCGTCGTTACCCAATGCCGAGGTTGGAGCCTTAAACCTGTCAATAAATCAATCGCCAACAATAATCGCCCGCAAACGATCTACTTCCAGAAAGGTTCAACCGACTTGAACCCCTCCTCCTGGGGGAGGAGAGCGAGCCAGAAGGGGTAGTACTTTTGGGGCCGCAGTTTTGCACCTTCCCGACTGGATGGAATGCCCGATGCCCATACAAGGGATGATGCGGATGTCGATATGAGTGATACGTTGATTTATGTGAAACGGACGGCGAACAGGAAGCATTATGGGAAGGAAAGCCTTTTCAATGTCAACGGCAAAAAGGACAGCGGCTGACACTAATGATTTTCGGTAGGTCGAGGCCTTGAGGTCAAACGTCAAAAATCAATTTAGAAGTGCAACATAATAGCGGGCCAGATTGGTCCATATCATATCCTTGTGCCATTTAGGCTTTAAACTGTGATCGTAAAATATTGTTTCAGCTTCCGGCGAAGCCATAAAAGTCATTTACATTATTTTCAGGCTTCATAAGATTTGTATTTATTATTAAAGATTGTTTTTTTTCAAGTCAAATTAATATAGCAAATTTTGAATGTTGCAAACCACAATCTTACCACAGATAGGCATCACAGATTACGCCATGAGACAAGATGCAACACACAATACACCGCAAATACCCCTATGAATGCGATGATTCGAATATTTCATACTCTAGCCAAACATATCAATAAACATTTGCACATTTAAGAATAGAAATTCGACCTTAAAGTTTAAGTTTTAACATTTTGTATGAGCAATAAGTAATCGATATGAAGCTCTCGTTAAGCCCAAGCGGTGGACGGGGAATATTTTATAATGAACAATAATAAAAAAATAATAAATAACATAAATAAATAACATAAAAATAACAAATAACATAAAAATTAGCGTAATGCAATTGAATAAGCAAAAAACTTAGTAGTTTTCAATATCCAATCAACTCTAAACATGTTTCTAATGTATTATTTTCAGAAAAAATGTGTTTTGAATTACTAAAAACAATATTGACAAAAATTAGTAAACATTATTGATTTAATGCTGCTAAAATGCTGAATTGTAAAATGCTGAAAAAAATGTTTAGTATGAATTTAGATTACATTATATTTTCTGGATGCTGAATTTATATTTGAGGTGTGTTTACATAACAATGCAAAAAATGCTTCTCACAAATCTACTTTGTTTGGGAATGTTTTTATATAGTACTGATTGATACAATTATAAACATTTTTAAACATACTGAAAAGTTTCAATTATAATACGGTTGAGTTTAAAACATTCGTTCTTGACATCTCAGCTGTGTCGATTTTACGACCCGGCTGCGTTTTGATGCTTCTTCTCCATTCCACAATGGTTGATGTTGCAAAATGACTCACAAAAAAACAAGATAAAAAATCACGAGCAAATTAAGCACAGCAGGGTGCAATCCTTAATGTGCGGTCCAGTGTGGTAGTAGCTACCCGCTGAACGGGATTCTTTCGGTTGAGTATCTTTTTTTTTCTCCCTGGTGTTAATATGACGATCGCAAAATCTCTGTCCGGTGGATAACCGCTCCGAAGCGGTCAAAACACGAATCGGTCCCAGCCATCCCGTGGTGTGAGATAAATGGATTCAGAAGCGTGAAATAATAGATACGAGGGGACGTCTCGTCATGGCAAGGGCCAACCGGAGGGCCCTCGAAGACGACACCGACAAGATGTCGTCCGCGTCGCGCTTTCGGAAGGACCCGAAGAGGGGGTGGAGGAAAAATGTGACTCGGAACCGAGTTGACACCGAAGACGAAAACGAAAACGGACAACAACACGAGAAAAAAAACCCCGCCGTATCCTCCAAACGGTCGAATTCTTATCGGGGACGGCTTGTACCAACCTTTTCGGAAATAGCGCAGACCACATGAGCATACTTTAAACGACTATAAATATGACATAATTTACGATTATGGATTCTTATTGAATTTTCCTCCCTGCCCGAGGACGCGGCGCGCCAACCTGCTTCCCAGTCGTTCCGGCCGTTCATTGATGGTTTGCGGCGGTCAAGTGGCTGGATGCCATGGAGTGTGTGTGCGTGCGTGTGTCGGTGGCTTCTTCCAATAAGGCGAAGAAATCTACTTAACTAGACTTTTTAGACACCTTCGAACGGTCGGCACCGGGTGAACATCACCGTGTCGTGTCGGTTTATGAGTAATAAAAATTTTAATTTATACCTCGGATAAGTTCGGATTTCTTCTTTCCCCTTTCGCTAGCGTTTGTCCCCGCTCGTGTGTGTGTGTATGTTGTGTGTGTGTGTGTGTGTCAAATCTTCCGTCTGTATCGACAGATATCACTTCCAGGTGACGATGCCTGCCGATGACGGTCGATTTCCGCTGCCGATCGCGATCGGCAATAAGCGCGGCCATGCTGACGACGACGGCTCGATGATGATCGAGGGGCGAGATTAGAGGCGCGAATGGAATGCCGTGTGCCGCCGAAGGCGTCCGATGGAACGCACTCGTTTTCTAGCCCCGCCGGCGGTTGACCTCCGCGGTCAGCGGCGGATTTTATGGGTTGGCAAAAATGTGCTCACCTCGCTTATGGATATTCGATTTTCGTCCGCTCCTCGAACGCCGCCCGCCCCTTAGCCAAACGGATGCTGGCCTTAGGCGGCTTTTCTTTCTTTCCACCCTCTCCACACACCTTGGCGAAGGCTAAATGTCGTCTTAGGCGACGCAAAACCGGACGTCTTAGTGGCGATAAATTCAGCACCGTTTAGCCGTGGTGACATAAAGTTTGAAAATTCATTCACCAGAAACAGCGCTCGACGTTTATTGCCCATCGCGCATCGTGTGTAATCAGGCCGGGCGTGCACATGCGGTTCCATTATCTTGTTAGGCGTAATTGATGGTGAAGATATCGTTTCTCCCCAAACGATTAAGAAAACAAAGTATGCAATGGTTCAGTTGATCGGCGGATGGTAAAAAAGAGGCGAATTGCAGCGAATCGGCAAACACTTTTTCTTCCGCATCATGCAGTGGAACCTTTTTTCATCATCATCATCGGAGGGTAATTATGTGGAATGATATTTCATTTTCTAATTTATCCCACTCCAGGTGGCGAGGGTTCGTCGCTTGCGTCGTGGGTTTGGTGGTTTCGAACGCGGACCGCGAGGAATCATAAATAATAAATTAGTCAACAGTTGGTGCAATAGTAACGTCAAATCGAGTAAATTGTGCAGCATTGTACGGCGTGAGTCATCCGCCGGAGGGCGTATTTGCCCAGCGATCTGTTTGACACCCGGTCGAATGAAGGAGGGAGAAAGGGACACGGCCAACGTGTGTGTAAGTGAGCCCGCGAGGTCTGCAATCCATCATCAATCTTTCGCGATCGCGCACAAATCTTCCCGATTTCATCACCGAGCGCGAGTGGCGCGCGCAGGCGTTTCGGGGTCCTCCGATTGGGGATCCTTTTGCACTCGGCCCCCGGGGGGAGAGAGGGTGAGATATCATGCTCGATCAGGTACGACTGTCAACTGTCATTGCCATGGCGTACACTTACGCCTGCGTCTTCCCACAACGCCACAAGGGAAGTCGTCTTCCTCCGATCGGATGCCGCAAAAGCGGACCACCAACCGACCGGTCGGTCGATGCATCGAACGATCTTTTGCTCGAACTTCTGCAAAACTACAATGACAAACCGGAGTGTAATGCCGCGCGCGGTTGGCGGGATAATAATCACCGTCTCATGGCAGGACGCAGGAAGCAGGCGAAGGAAACCAAGCGCTGCCAAGCGAACGTTGTTAGAAAATTAAAACACCCACACGCGCCTTCACTGTTGCTGCTGCTGCTGCTGGAGGTAATCAGACAGATCATTTTTATTCCATTTCCATCACTCCCGGCCAGTTCTAGACTGTCGCTCGCCACCCCGCAGCTTGTCTATTCCGGTAGGATCATTAGTAAGGCTTGTTGTCGTTGTTGTCGCCACCGGCAACGTGGTTGCGCGTGGAAAAGAGTGAGGAAAACAAAAAAAAACCACACGCGGAAACTGTTTCCATCCGAATGGCCCTTTACGTAGGCGTCAGTGTCTTATCGGGCGGGTTGCATCTTGATTTCGTTTGTGAGTTGTTTGCCCTTTTTTCTCCTCCCTGCTTTTGCCGTCGCTTACAGCGTCGCTTTGATCGTCCAATCGATCGGAAATTATGAACATTATGTGGTACTTTGCGATTTCCTTCTCCCCGAAGGAGGTTCATTTACGTTGGACCCATCGGCAAAAAGGGTTTCCTACATTGAAGCCCGTTTGCCGTTGTGGTCCCCCCGAAGCTGGCACCGATTGATGCGATACCACATTTAACGTGAGGTAAATTGTTGCTATTTTGAGCCCACTCGTCATTGCCGCTGATGGAAGATGGACTTGATTGCCTGATGGATGGAGGTGGCGCATGATTTTCATTACGAAAATTAAATGCTAAAGCAATTGAAGGAGATTTCTATGACAGAATGATATTTTGACAGAAATAATTTAGCTGTGTGCTACGACACTATCAAATATCGGGCAACTGATTTTAAAAACTTGATATTTTAAGGAAAAATCAAATAACTATACGGTGAAATCGAAAGTTAAATTGGACTTTAATGAACTCGACTAAATATTTGATGTGTGGCTTGTTTTTCGTTTTATTTAAAACATATTGTAAAATGAAGAAAATCAATAGTATATGGGTTAATTTGTTTGTTTTTTCAAATAGAACTATCCTTAGTAAAAACCATAAAATAAAGAAGTTTTGACTGGGAAAATTCATAATCTGGGATCAGAAAATGAAGATAAAGCTCATGTGTGTAGTATTGATTAAAATGAAGAACATCTGAACATGAGAATTTTAAAAATAATTCAAAAGGCTCCACACAGCTTAGTGGTAATAAAAAATAACTTGCAAAATTAAAATGCATGGCTCTAATTGGCCGCTTCCCCCTTTCCGTTTCGTTTCTACTTCCAGCTTCACACCGCCAACGACAGGTGCAAAAGTGTGCTAAATTGATGAAGATTTCATTCTAGCGAAGACCATAAACGAATACATCGTCGTAATTTTTCGTTTTTGGTTTTCAAATCTTATTTTTCTTCACGCTTCTCCCGTCAAAACCGCAAAAGATCATCGGCAACAACGGTCGGACGCGGCGAACCTGAGCGAAACAAGCTGTACAACATTGAACAACATAAATTTGGAGCCAATTATCGTGTCCATCCCGACGCCGCGTTGGGAAATACAAGCTGAAAAAGGAGGAAAAAAAACAAACCCAAAAGCTTCCATATATGGTGCGGGCGGAGCATGGAAAAAACAACAACAATTTCTCCTTATTTCGATGGGTATTAAGTTTCAAAACATTAAATAAATTACCGGACCATCTCTCCCGGTTTCTGGTGACATTTTGCGAAAAGGACGAGGAGATTCGGGAGAAGAGGTTCATTATGAAAAGGAATGGGGAAGAGCTCTATCGTCTACATGTAACAAATTTGGTGCGACTAAAGGACACCGCGAGGAGAAAATTAAAAGCTCCAGAGAACACATCCGATTATCGCGAACTTGCATCACGTGTCCAGCGAACGTTTAATGTGTAGCACCCCGAATGGTTTTGACGCTTTTCTGAATTTGTCACATCGAACGGAAGAAAATGGTATCAGTGAGCCCTGTTCGGAACAGTCTTATTTTCCCTTCGTTTGTTGCTTGTTGATGTTTATTTATTTCTTCAATGGAAAGGAGAAACCAGTTTGATTTACAAGACAAAACTAAAAACGAATTAAAAAGCCGCTGGATGGGTCTCGGGTCTCGCCCGATTCGAGCAGTCTTTCACCTTCACCCTCCGGTGGCACTCGGAAATAAACAGGAAAAAGCCACACAACTGGTGTAAAACCTAACAAAACATAACAAAAAACCCTAACCGCGAGCACCGAGCAGGTATGCAAAGTGGGAGGGCTTAGGTTGGGAGGCTGGAGCGATATAAAAAGGCGGTTGAAAACGGTCCCCGGGATGGTTCGGAATGATCGGATGATGGAGCGAGCCGCTGATAAGTGATGGGCTTCGCTCACGGGGGTTAAGGTGGTCAAGAAGCTCTCAATCCATAGTTGCTCGATGGGTTTGGGGCCGGAGAAGGGTGGGGTGGAGCTTTCCAGATGGTTGAGCATTCGGTGGAAAGGGGAGGCCGGGGTGTTGAACGGGAAGGGTTAACCGGTGAAGCAGGAAATGTTGTACAAATTCATTCATTTATTCCATTCATTAAATCTTCGCTGAGCTTTTTCGCTCGTTCCGTTTTTTAAGCTTCGCTTTTTTATTCCTTCTCCCTTTCGCTCCGTCGTTCTTTTTCCCATTCTCGGATGCTCCTTGGCTGTGTTTATCTTTTCGATATCTTTTTGTTTGCAGGTTTCTTGTTTACGTTTTCGGTTTTTTTTCTCCTCGTGCCACGCAACTGGATGCTGCGGGCGAGACCTCCTTTGCGTTTGCGGTTCGCGCCGTCGCGATTCTGGCGTTCCATCCGTTGCGTTTCAACGTTTTGGCCTCCGGCTTCCGGCACATTTACACAATTCAAGAAAAAAAAAGTGAGTGTGATGGCCGCTCGAGAGGCTGTGTAACGAAAGGCTCTCGTGCCACGACGAGTGTGTGTGCCGTACTGTTCTGCTTTATCGCCCGGCTAAGATGTTTCTTGGCGGCACAACGATTATTTATTGTGCGATATTCGGTGATCTACGCTGACACTGTGACCCCTAAAGAGCGTCTGGGTACGGCCTGTTCCCGACGGAGGGAAACCATGGGCCGATGGAAAAACGATGAGCAAAAAAAAAGGCGAAAAACAAACGTCTTTTGGCATCGGGGCGTGTCAAGTTGCTTCGGTTGGCTTTGAGTGAGTGTGTTACTTCCCCAGCTTTCAGGCCGTCCCCGGTTGTTGCGGGTGTTGCGAGCCGCTCAGGCCGCTGCTTCGAACATTTATTTGATTAAACGCGCATCGAATCTTAACATGATCGCCCGATAAGCGACGTCGCTTCGATGCGGGGAAAATTTATTGTCACAAATCAATTTGCGTTTATCTACGGTGTAAAGATGCTTTTAGCATGGGCAATTATTATTCACAACGAGTCCGGTGTACCGTGCAAGGAAAGACGAACTTTACAATGTTGTTAATTTATGCCGTCATAAAAGCTTAGAGGTTGAAAATCTACTGATTAAAAATCTTGATTTAAATTTTTATCAACAATGATCGTTTGGTGTTATTTTTATTCACTCGCAGAACATTTAAGTGAGCAGTATAGCAAATGTTTCCTATTATGTAAAACTAAAGTTTTTAAAAATTCATGTAAAATCATAATTATCGAGCGAACATGCCTGAAAATCTATTTTAAAAATAAACATTTGGTTTAATATATCCTATCGATATGTTTAAGCCTAAGATGTCAAGCAGAGTTCAACAAGGGCACTTAACCCAGCCAAAGTGCTAATCTTAAGGACCCTCGAACCCGTCAAAAGCACGACCAATAATCGGTCAAAAATAACCGATCGAAAAACAAACCCCGCTTCGGCATGTTCCGTTTCATCTGCGCAATGCTTCCGCCCGAATATGTTTCGCTCGCATGTTCGACACTCTTGTCGTACACACAATAACGTGTGTGTCACTTCACGATGCTCCAGAAAAATTTCTTTGGCGCCGCCAAATTTCGCCTTGCCGTGTGCCGACGAAGAGGACTCCGCCAGAAGTGGTCCCCACATCTATCGAGTAGCGCTGTTCGACTACGAACCCACAATCGAACGCCCCCGGGATATCACGCCGGGAACGATACAAAAAAAAGAGCACAGATCAAAAGCTCAACACCCGAAAGCGTGGGCAGTGAGAACCATTGGAACCGAATTCGGCGGTGGCCGCGGGTTTTCTTCCGACAAATTTTCGTTTCAAATTGGCCCCGACCGAGGCGCACTTGAAGTAGGTTTGGAGAAGTTTAAAAAAACCCACCGCCGTTCAAGTGGCTTGAAACGAAATGCGACAAAGCGGCTTAAGTAGTCCGATCTCAAGGGGAAGGAGTGTATTTTTTCCATCCTCCGACCGTCCTTCGCTTCCACCCGAAAAGCACGTAGCACGATCAAAATAGCTCAATAATCCCGCTCCATAATCGCCATCGTTGGTCGGAATCGCCGATTTAGAAAGAAGGGAGTGAAAGGGCCCCTCTCTCGAACGATTTGAAGGCGAAAATCCAATATAAATTATCGATTTCACACCTTATTGTCATGAACGAGCCGTTTTGTTATGGGTGGATGAATATTTTCTTTCTTCCCTCCGGTTCTTTATTTCTTTCCCATACTTTTGGGTGTCTCGGGAGGCAAAGACGAAGCAGGCGGTGACGGTTGCTTGCCCGAAAAACGAAAGCAAAAGCTTACCATGCGTATTTATTATGACAATCTTTTAGTGCACCGTTTGACACCAAGTGTCCACCACTTACGGCTTGGGTTTAAAAAAAGTAAAGCGCTTGGAAATCGAAGGAATGTGGTCCCTCGACGATCGAAAAGCAACAAAAAGTCAGAGCAAACTCTCTCAAGCTGGTAGCAAACTCGATAACAACTTGGCGCGAAAAACTATCCACTGTTAGTTAGGGATAATTTTCCGATAATTTACGATGCGTTACCGTGCGATCGTGTCCTATATCATCTGCCCTGTGCGGCGACCAATTATTACACAATTTATTGCTAATCGAACAAATTTTAACGATCGCCCCAACACACAGGATACGGAATGTGAATGCGTGTCAGAGTGAGAGAGAAAGAGGACATCGAGAGCCAGGCCAACAAAAAATTAACACTTTTCTGCTGCAACTTGGAAGACGAGGGAACTTCGCCCGAACAGGCTGCGTGAGTCGTAAAGTTTTATGAGGTGGCTTATGGGGTTGAAGTTCTGGAAACTGGTCAAGGTATTTTTAGTAACACGATCGTGTCGGGCAGGCACGGAGACTAAGGGCCACGGGGTTTGATCGGACGTTGGGCTAAGCTGGCGCGTAAATTGATATATAATAATAAAATTGTTTTCCATTTTTGTCTCTCGCCCCTAAACCCTCCGGCAGGATCGGGGTGGGGGACCGGTTTAAGGATCAACTTCCATCGGATGGGGGTTTTAGGAGCTAGGAATCTTTTATGTTCCTTTTGCGATCGGATTCGACTAGAAAAGTATCTCTGCGTGCACGCGTAGATGCAGCGTAAAACATTGGAACCGTTTTATTGTCCCTAACCCACGGGAGAAGCGCGTTGGCGTCGGAGAGAGGTTAAAGGATCAGCCGATGAACCTCAAGCGGACATCGACGCTCGTTCCTGCGCTCGCCCGTGGGTAGGAGCTCATAGAGAAGGGGATCCGCTAAAAACGGGGCAATCCCATAATTGAATATTCAAACAAATGAACTCTCCATCGGGTGGGGAGCATGTAGATTATCACCGGCATAAATCATCATCCCGAAGGTGCATCGAGTCAAGTCAAACAAATTAAAGGAATCAAAAAGCGTGTGCGAGTTTAACATATTCGATGGATAAGACATTTTTACGACACTCGCGACACCTAGTCCGTTTACGTTGTCCATTGCTGGGACGGTTTTACGATCGCGAACACTAAGAAATCGGAGCGAAGTGATCGGAAAATCTCTACTTAATTTTGAGAGAAGACGGAACGACTTAGCTTCTTAATACCCAATGTATATTTTTAGCATCAGGATATAATCCTTCAGTAAGACTTGTAATGGCCAGGTCCAACCGAGATTGCATGCAGAATTTTAATTTTAATCATTTGTTTTATCGTACTTCACAGTGAGTTTATCTCAACCAGCGGGTGATTCTGTAAACCTCGATTCCAATAATTGCCCCAATTTGTTTGGGGGTTGCCAAGCACCGTGCGGGTTACACAGACCCTCCGCAAGATACGGATTTAAAGAAATCGAAATTTTAAAAAGTAAAATCAGCTCGACAGGAAAACCGTCCCGCTCCACCCTCCCACGGATCGACCGAAAAGGATCCGTGTCGAAAGCGATCCGAATCGTGGCTAGTCCCCCCGGGGCGAAATATCATTATTGTCCGTGTGCCAATTTTATGGCCCATATTCACTTTTACCGAAAACTTCATTAGCCGCCGCTCTCGGCGTTGTCCCTTTTGGCCCTGTGAATCGTGGAGGATTGAGGAAGGGGGCAGGGGAAAGGGAGTTTAAGAGTGTTTCCCTTCTGCTCACTCTCTCTCACTCGCTGGCTTTCGTTTTAAATGCCCTACGACCGGAGGAATCCACACGGCACGGTGAATGGCACGCAAGGTATTTGATGACTAATTAAATGTTGTTTTATTGTTCTTATACAGCCTCGCCAATGCCGTGTCTCTGACTTTGGCGTCATGGTTTTTTGTGTTTTCAAAGCGCGGACCCTCGTCGAGGGTTTCATTTCTCTGTCCCACCAAATTGTTCACAAGCGGAAGAACGGGAGGCGGAAGGTGAGAGGACGATGGGAGCTCCATAGGTCACAAACAGGGGAGAAAAAAAAACATCCCGTAGTCTAATTGATCGTCGACAGAACATACTCACGGGACGGGCTGGAGACTACCGGTCTGCGAGCGTGAACTTGAACGTCATTCGAACGTCTCCAGTAACGTTCAAGCGGCTGTTGGGAGGGATGGACAGGGGCGCGGAGGGTCTGTCATGATAGCCGGGAGCGATTTTCGAGATCGAAAGCATTCTCCTAAGCCTATAAGATACATCAAGGTGCACGGTGTGATCCACGGAAATGGAGTCCGATCTGATAGTGGCGTCAAAAGCTTGACACCACTCTCAGCGATCCAAATCTGGGGAGTCTCGACTCGGCGGCAGGGAGTAACTGGAGCAAGGATCGAAGTGGCGGTACCGTGCATCTACATTTTGCTTCTAGAGCTCGGGTCCGCCGAAGAATTACCGATGCTTATGGGTCCTCGGACCAAAGCAGTGGCTGCCGGGGTTTTCCGTCCCGTCCCGTACCGGAATTCTCGCCAGTCGGAACCCCTCCGGACAGCACGCGGCAGTGATCAATCATAATTCTTGAGCCCACTGCACCCATCTCGCGTCTCGCGTCATCCAATTCCGAAAATCACTTATAACTTAAACGCCTGTTTGCCACCGGCTTGAACGGACCCGGCGGACACCTTGCGGGCTCCGGTATTTCGTGTGGCACGGGCACTCAAGGAATCCGACCGTTCCCGCACCACCACCACGGTGTGAAACGCCACTTCAGGCCACTCTCCGAAAGGGTGCCTCTTTGCGATTACGCAAATGCGGCTTCGAACCGCCCCACGACCGCCTGCCGTTTGTGCGTTCGGGATCTCGATCTCGGCCGAGGCACTCACCGAGGCTGTTGGCCGTTTGGATTTTGTTTTGACACCGTGGAACGTTAAAACGAAATTCAAACCGATACCGGGACTACCCTAAGCATCGGCCTTCCGATGGTCAGATTAGGCTCGAGTTTAGCGGGCGTTTAGCGCTTTGGGAGAACTTTTCACAGCCTCTCCATCGTGTCCTGAAGTTCCATGCGGAATGACGATTGGATCGGTATGCGTAACATGCTGGGTTGTTGGTTGTTGTTTTTTGTTTTTTTGGATCGGTCCACTTGGCACACGCAGAGGGATTCCATTTATCTGCCAACTGAAATCGATTGCATTGCATTCGATGGAGACAGTGTTTATGCAGTGGCAAGATAAATACCGCACCGTTTCAATCTCCTTAGCGGGCCGTTCACACGGCTACATGGCAAGGGGGACATACACATACACACGTCACGACAAGACTAATGGGACCAATAAAAAAGGGAGAATAATCGACGGCAGGGCACATTCCCTGCACTCCGCCGAGTGTGAGGTGGCGACACGATAAGAACGGACCCAAGCCACCTGTATGTCCTAGGGGGGCAGCGAAGGTGTGTGATGAGGTGAGGTGATAGGCACCTCTAGCGGAGGGGGTAAATTTGCGTAGTTGAAACCGAGACGGCGAACCGGTGATCACCGGCGTGGAGGCTGCGCAACTTAGTTCCGCATTCGTGCGCACCATTCGGTTAGAAAGGGTAGTTCACCGTTCACGCGCGAAACCGTCCTGAGGTGCGCGAGGTGCGTGTAATGGGTTGGTTGCCGCGTGCCCTCCGATGGTTGTACGTGTGTGTATGTGTGTGTGTGTTTTTTAATGTAGTAAGGACCCCGAATGAGCAGAATTAATTATTGGAGTACACCAAATAAATGTTAAATGGCGATCGATGCGACGGATATCGCTCGGGACGAGAGGACATCACGTTAAATCAGCGTTATGGAAAGAAAAAATAAAAATACAAAATCGAATATGCAACACTGGGCTCGAAGGCTTTAATTTATGAGCGAATGTTGATTGTAATCTTAAGTACATTTCAAACCAAATGCTGTAGAGACTTTTGGCCCGAACAAACGCTAAGTGTCGACAAGGTGAGAGCCAAAATAAACCTCATTGTTTTTTCATTGATAAAATATCGTTAAGTAAATTAAATAATGCAATTTCTACAACTCTCTCGTTATGGTTCCGAAAGACGAATCCAATATTTCACTACAATTAAATATAATTTTACATATATATACATATGTTATCTTGTCGAACTCTTCTTTTACCGCATTAAAAGCTCGAGTTACGTAATTCCGGCTACGATTTATGAATCCGGATGACTCTTTGTATCGATTTTGAGGTTTATGGTTCTTAGAATGAGAGATTGATGCATCATCCAGATTGATTAAATAAAAGATTTATCAACCCAAATATTTTCGAAGAATGTTAAAGGAAGGCTCTTTGTTGTATTGTTTTTGGTCACAGGATCTATGCTCATCAAAGAGTCAAGAAGATTTATGTTAGGTACATGAAAGATTATTCAAAATTCATGGTAATTTTGAAACATTCATCAATGGTATAATATTTTTGGAATCTTCAATGATTCATGAATCAATTCAAATGAATCGTAGGTGAAAGATTTATATTTATGAATCGAACCAAAAGATAAGATGCATAAGACACAACTACACTGAACACTCGATCTTCTTATGAAGCAATTGATAGCAACATTAATTGCCCAGAATGGAAATTAAAAAGAATACTATATCTCTTCTATACAATGAACATCGTGTTTTGGGATGCTACATTAAGATTGTGGCCCCGATAATGTAAGCTTAAAACAATGCTTATTGAGGGACGTAAAATATGTTCCGCTGTCAACGTGTAACGGAAACCTTTTTGGCTCGCAGCAAGAAAATACCTCTGCCAAGCCGGGCAACAAATGATTGGGCTCGATTGTTCGCGAACTGCCTTTCAAAAATTAATGCAGCGTGATATATCTCCCGCTATCAATCTTTCCACCGACGGGTGCTTTGGAAACGAGAGGACCTCCGAAAGAAACCAAAGAGGAAAAAAACGGAAAACAAAACCAAAGCACATCTCCGGCAGGAGGGAAAGGGAAAAACCCTGTGGGCGAAACAATAAATGCTCCTTCCGAGCCGCGGCTGATTACGCAGCGGAATTTCGTCCAATTGCATTAATTTTCTCCAAGAGCCGGACGGTCTCCGAAACATCTCAATCATCGCGAGAGCTTTCAGCTTGCCGGCCGGTGAAAACTGACCACGAACGCCCCGTCTAGAGGACATCATCCGGGCCGGTAGCCGGGTAGCCGGTTCGACCGTGATGGCATCTGCCAACATACCGTCTTATCACTGCGCGTATCGCGCGCCATCGTTGACGCAGACATGGACACAATTCCCATTTTGTGGGCCCTTTTCATTTTCGTTCTGTTTGAAAGGATTTCTCTTTTAACGTGCCTTGTCCGTGCCGGGTACACACAACCATACACTTTCTTTCCTTCACCCATCTCGCGTGGTTCTCTTGACCATTTTCCGATGCAATAGCTGTCAAAACCATCCGTTGCTACCGTCAATCATTTGCACAGCTCTCATCGATGACGATGACGAGCTTGGCGAAGGGTGGCAAACTTCTTCGCGCTCACCTTAGCGCATCTACTTCTGCAGGCGCGACGTGCCGAAAAGCATGTTGATAGTGGAGTTTTGTACTTTTTCGCAGTTCGTGTTCGTGTGGGGGGGAAAGATGCCGCCGAAAATGCGGACCTCCGATGCGATGGGCTGCCCAAAAGCGAGTGGTCTCGACGGGTTTGGGGTGCTGAAAGACTGCTTTTATTCTTTTGTTTGCGTTCCTCGCGGGTTTCGCGAAAGGGTCAGAAGCGTTGAAACGGGTGAGTGTGTGTGTGTGTGTGTGGGTTCGTTTTTCTTTTCCCTCTTTTCGCAAACATCGATCAGGGAATGGAAACATGGAGGCAGAGGGTGAGCGTGCGCGCGCGTCTGCGCCGGAGAAAGAACCATCAAACAAAGCCCGAATGACTTTCACTTGACAGACGAAATCGAAAATTTCGTCGGCGGCGGCTGGGAAAGAAGAAAAGCGTTCCGTTCGATCGATTCCCGCTTGACGGAGGAAAGTTTTGGGGCGCGAAAAGAATCACGCAATGATACCGCCGACAGCAACGGTCTTAACCCTTCCCCCCTCTCCTGTTTTCTCGCCCTTTCCACCCGTCTGACCCGACGGGTCATGCCAACAACGCCAATCGGCGGTCTCCGCGCGCAATTGCTCCCAAAACGGCCGACCGGCGATCGTGAGCGGGTGCGAAAATGGACGTGTGGACCTTTCGGGGTGGCGATGCGAAAACCACGTTTTGCTCCGATGGGGATTCGTGCAAGACCTATTTCGGTTTCCGGCAGACCGAAGTAGTATTGTTACTAGCGGGTCTTTTTTTTGTTTTTTTCTTGCTCGATTTTTGAGCCGGGTTCCGATGGTTTTTGGGAATGCATTTATCCGGCTGAAATGTAGCTGCCGCCAGCGATGGACACGGCACGCAATCGCAAAAGTGGGTGATATGTTGCTGAAGTCATATGTAGTGAAGGTATAATGCTTGAGAGGGCGAAGTGATACTTTGTTTCGCAAAAAGAATCCGAAGCGATTGAAAAAAGGAAAATTAGAAGAAAGGTAAAACTTGAAGAAAATTAAAAATTGAAAACCAAAAACGCTTGTGAGTTGGACATTATTTTTTAGAAGAGAGTTTTTAGAGTTTTCTTTACGTAAAAAACTCATTTAAATTTCGTTCACATTATTTTTATCACAAATTTTGATTTAGTAAGTTTACATATCAATTTGCTTAAAAGTGGAAGTTAAACAAATGAAATACAGTGTTAAAGAAAGAAATGAAAGAACTAAAGAAATTATATAAATTAAACAGAATTAAATAAATAAATAGATAATTAATAATTAATAAATTTTAATAAATAATTAAACTAAGGATTTAAAAAAGTGACGAGCTGAACTAGAAGTAACGGACGATGTGAAATAGGATAACAAAAAATACCAGATAGGGAATTTACCAACAATACTCCACCTCACATTCAAATACAAATGAGCAATAAAGTGCCAAATTGGTAAAAAATTGGCGAAAACTTTACGTTTACATCATTTCTATCACAAATTTTGATTGAAGTTATATACCAATTTGCTTAAAAGTGGAAGTCAAACAATCAAAATTCAAAATTAAAGAAGGAAATGAAATAACTAAAGAAATTAAAGAAACTAAGGATTCAAAAAAATGACGTGCTAAACTAAAAGTAATGCACGATGTGAACTGGGATAACAATTAATACCAGATAGAGAATGTACCAGAAATAATACTCTACCTCACGTTGAAACACAAATGTGCAATAAAGTGCCAAATTGGTAGAAATTAGCGAAAAATCCTTCATTTCGTTCCCCCGTATTCCCACGTAACCTTTCTTCGTTTCAGGTTTTGGTTTCCCTCTTTGCTGGCACTTCAAAAGGGTAGACATTACTAAAAATGCCAAACGGAGGCCAAAAGGCACCCCGTTTGGCGAAACTTCGTTATCGGCGTCCCCGTTTGAACTATCCGAATCGTATCCCAATGGGGGTAGAAATGCTCGAGAAATTAATTTCACTTACCGGTATGGATTCGTTGATGGGCCTTCAGATGCGAGCTTTTGGTGTACACCTTTGTGCAACCTGTAAAAGGAAAATTTGGAAGTTGAGTGAAATGGGTCGACGGAGAAAAGGAAAAACAGAAATTAAAGTCGAGAAGAGAGGAACACATTAATCGGTTGCAAATGAGCGGCAAATGGAGGCGCAAACGGTCGACGCTGACGCTTTGATGTGCTCGCTGGTTGCTTTTTCTCCCGTACCGACGGCGAGGTCGTGGACGCGGGGGGAGGCCAAAAATTGGCATACCTCATGGGAGCACCAAGAATTGACCGGTTTGTTGTTCACAAAGCGATGCAAAACCTCCAACCGGGGTTTTTGTTGGGAAGCGCCCGAAGTGGACCGCTTTATGATGATGAATGACAAATGAAGCGCGCCAACGCCGCGTCGATCGACGGCCGGGCTTCCGACGTTTGGGTTGCGTGTATGCTTTGCAGCTACGATGAGAGTTTAATTAAAATTATAACTTTAATTACACCGCTCGTAAAGTCACTGGACACGCCAGCTCCAGTGGTATTTTTTCGTTCTCTTAATTTTGATTTCGTTTGAACCGGAGGTCTCAAGACAACTGGCGTTTGGTGGCGATGGCATCGGCAGCCGGATCGTTTTCGGGCGGTCGTAAAGCAGAGAAGTTTAAATGTCAAAGTCGTTGCGAGTCGGCTGGAGGTTAACATTGGAAAACTGTTTGATGGTACGCGTTCGTTGGAGAACACTGAGAAGAAGCAAAAACAAAATCCACCAAGTGCAGTTTGGGGTGCTTTTTCTCAACGGACCGAACCGGAGCCCCCGATTGTGATCTATTGGGCGAGCAAAAAGCGCAGCCGGACCCGGGTGTTCAAGCGAAAGCCGGGAGCCTCGCGGGACGACTTAATTATCCGTTTCACGGCTCAAACATTAAATGGTCCAAATCCTGATAGCCGGGCGCCGATAAACGGTCGACCCCTTTGCCGGTACGTCGTCACCACGGGCCACATCTGGCCGGCGGATTGCCCTTGTCGAGCCACCTGACCTTGGCCAGCGCTGACTGACGTCGACCCACTTCCTTTTCTTCAACACCCAAGCATATTGTTACCCGCACAGCCCTCCCCCAGCCGTGTGGTGTGAAGTTCAAGGGTATCGCGAAACCGAAAGCCCTACTACCGAAGGCGCCATCCAAAGGACCGTGGTCTATTTTAGTGGGTAGGCGCAATAAATGCGACCGCCGTGACGCAAGCAGCCGGTGCTGGATGCTGCCGGATAATTGCAGTGCACTCTGGCCCAGTGTTTGGCAGACCGGAGGTCTTTTCTCCTTCTTTCGCCCGCCTTCGCGGCCGTCTTTCGGCGCGGGATCACGATGCGCCGTGTCGCTGTAATGATGGCCTTACGGGCTGACAGATAGATTAGACGCTAAAGTCAAGGATTTTCATGATCCACGCCGGTGCCTGATGCTCATAACTGTAAATATGATTCATGGTGGGCAGCGTGTGCAGCGACGTGCTGGAACTGGAGCTGACGTTGGCGATGGACGGGCGATATGTCGGTAATAAACACCGAGGAAAAATATTTTAGAAATGTCACTGGTTGAAGTTCGAGGGAGGATTGTGTTGATTTCGTCTTTAAGGAGTGTTGCGCCGTGCATGAGCTGATGATGTCGAAAGATTTGTTCGTCATGGAAGAACGTTTTCTGTTAGTTCTGAGATCTTAGGTACTGCATTAGAGAATAATAGGTAACCTTAGCTTCAGCTTAATCGTTGTCCATGACTCACTTACACTTCTTTATGTTTTGAGTAGATCCTGTTGATCCTTACAAAATAAGTCAACCGGTGTTTAAATTCTGGCGTCGATTTGAACGATTGCAACTTTTGGTTATCTTTAATTGTTAAACCTCAAACAAGTACGTGTAAACGCCATCGTGAAATGTTTCATTAGTGCAACCAAGATCTATTAAAACACAGGTCGCTCTAAGGAATTTTTTTGTTCCACCATTGTTGTGACAGTTAATTTGAAAAGTGTTTACAAACATACTTCCAGTACGTGGAAGATCTTAGCAAACATCTCTTAACACGTTGACTGCCAAGCGGTTTTAGCACACTTTTTTAGTACAGTCTTTTTCAATAAAATTCTAACATAACATTTATTAAACCAACGATTTTTGAAGGCTATGAAAAAACTTAGCTTCTCAAAGAATTGATATTAAATGTTACTATAATTTTTAGGTTGCATTTTCAGTTATTTATCGGGCAAAAACTTTTTAGAACTAACGACAGCTGGCTATCAAAAATGATAGCCATGGCAGTCAACATGTTAAACGAAACAGGTAATTGGAAGCTCTGGATCCCGGGTCTATGGTTCATGGCGAATAGAAACTGTCCGTCTGTGTGAAGTCATGGGATATGGATCCTGTAGGCTTCACCATGTTTGCTGAATGAATTTTTATCTTCCAAAAACTTGGGTTTATACCATGAGCTAGAGTTTGAGAAAAATTTGGTCGTACTTGATGTCTACTAACTTTATTTTCTCAGTTTCGTGGCTCTAATCCCACTCCAAACACTTTGAAGCAGTTCCGCATTATATTTGGGTCACTTAATTGAAAAGAAAGGTCAAATCAAACCAACCTAAGCGAGGCTTAGTTCCGCGCGTCGATTGCAAGATACCGGTGCTAATTAGTTGGCAGTGACTTTCGTCACGACGCGATGGCACAACGTCTGCAGCATCCCGATCGCAGTAGGAAACGGATGAATTCACCCATCCCTAGAGCACAATTAAAAACTCCTGACCCATCGACTTTCGTGCCGCTGGGCCGAAGTGCGCAAAACGAAATGTACCCAGACAGTCTTGCCGACCGCGAGACAAGTGGAATCACGA
Organism: Anopheles ziemanni; assembly: GCF_943734765.1. Lineage (NCBI taxonomy): Eukaryota > Metazoa > Arthropoda > Insecta > Diptera > Culicidae > Anopheles > Anopheles ziemanni. The sequence goes on from NC_080705.1 coordinate 83,455,522, forward strand.
ATTAAATCTATTAACCTCTGCTGCGGGTGGCCTGGGCGAGATAAGTATCCAGGACCGGACGAAACACCGTTTCCGTCGGTAAGGAGGCTCCAAGCAGTGCAGTCCTTTGCGAAGGTGAAGGTTTTCCCAGTTGGTGGGATGGTTATGCGATGATCGAAAAGTAATTAAACTCCCATAACTTCCGTATGATGGTTCGAGGTGGAGCGAGCCTCGGGTTAGCGGAGCGAATCTTCCCCGATAGCATTTCGATCAGGAGAGTGCGACTTTGGATAATTGGGATGGGTGAAAATAGAGCAGGTACGGACTTTTTCAAACGGTGGAAAATGAACTTCCATGTGGAGAGTTCGACACTGAGACGAAAATATCAAACCTTCTGAAACACCAAACAAGATCTGCAAAACATATCAGCCTCTGCAGCTTTAACCTGCCCTATCCTCCTATTTCTCACCGAGTATTTGCTCTAATATATCTGTCCATGCCGTGCTCTCCTACCCTCCCAGCGGAAAGTGGTTGTGGATGAAGTGAAAAAAAAAGTCGACACAAAAATCTCGTCCATCGTTAGCGTCCGTTAGTGGCGCGCATGATGTCGTGATCGGTTTGCAGCGCGGCCGGGCGTTGGAACCAACTTTATCATTTGCGCTGCGACATGCGCGCCCTACCGATCCGGTCCCTGCGAGCTCCACCCAAAAGGACTCCCTGTTTGGAACGACGCCGACGACGACGACGACTGAGAAATCATGGCAAGTGCGCACAATTTGTTGTAGAAATGTTTCAGCATTACAGCATCGAGCGTTTGAAGAAGTGGATCCGTCCCCCCTGTGGGGGCCAAATCGAAGAGCGCTGGGCAGAATGGGGCTGGCTGAGAAACGGAGCGAGTTACGGAGTGGAACAGCGAGCCGAGTCTTCGGGTTTTTCTGTCGCTACCGCCGCTGGCGCACGGAATGGAGTCGGCGCGAGTCGGGAGGAATCTTGGATTCAATTTTCTTTTATAATTTAATTTAATTTAATGAAAATAGTTGCACCGGCGAAAGGAGACGAGCCCGAACGGCGTCACCCGCGGCGAGTGCGCATTCCCCCGGCGCATGGTGCATACGACGAAACCGACGCAGTTCGTGCACCGCAGTGCATAATACCTAATCAAAATAGCATAAATGAGGGAAAATTATCACCAGCATACTATCACGCCGCTCCGGGCCGGTGCCGAGTCCGTGAATGGCCCGTTTGTGGTTGTTTCCCAAAGCCGCCAGCAGCGACCCGCGATTGAGACACACGTCGTCGTCGTCGTCGTTGTCGTCGTCGTTGGGCGTTGTCGGTGGAGGAGAAAAAAAGGTCCCAGCCCCTTTCGACACTGGCGAGCATGGTGGAAGGGGGGTGGGGTGGGGGGGGGGGGGGGGGATTGTAGTATAGGAACGCGAAGCAAAGTAAAAAGCGTCCGCAAAGCCATTTATCCAAACATGGTGTTAAATTGTTTAGCGACCGTTTCCCGGTTTGGACGTATCATTCACTCACTGCTTTCTTTGGTGATCTTTACGTCGCTCCAGACGGCCAGTTTGATACCGGGAGCATGTGGGGGCCTTGTTTTTCCAGCCCATTTCCCTTGTTTCACTACGACGATTGTGTGAAAATGATGCCATTGCAGTAGCATTGTTTGATCGATTAAACTCTGAGCGAGAAAGTGATCTTTACAGGATAAAGAATTGCGTCATCGTCTAAGATGGTACAGTTTTTACAGTTGAAATATTTTAATTTCTAGAAAATGTCATTAATTTTATATGTTGTTTTGAATATTTACATTTACAATAATTAAAAACAATTGAATTACAATTTGTTTATAATATTTGTTAAGCCGATTGTTTTCAAAGGCCAAGCACAAACTTAGCTTCCCAAAATATTTATATAAAATATTACAATAATTTTTATGTTGCATTTTCATTTATTTATGGGTCAAAAACTTGTTAGAACTAGAACTGCTGTCACCCATATTTGGGTGACGCGGTACGGAACGTGTTAAATAAACGAGTTTAGGAAATTAAGCTAGTCTATGGCAGCTACCCGAAGGATATGTTTTTGTAATTACTGCAGCTCTCTTCTATATTCGTGTAAATAGCTGATGAGGATTACTACTGTCCCCCATAAAACGGGTGATCGGGTCAACGGGTTAAAATGGTTCTAAATAGCACATTTTAATTTTTAAATCACGTTGAAGTACATCTCCTTATTGTCTTTTGTTGTTAAATAAGACTTTCATTGAGTCAAGATTTTAGACAAATTTTCCGAAATTGACGTCCCTCTTGGGCAGCAAAACAACACCGTGTTGATATTGCTTCAATTACCTAGCACGCTCTAATTGCACGCTCAAACGCCGCCGTCAAATCAAACGTTCGAAACGGAACCGAAGGGGGAAAAAAAACTAAAGCCGCAGAAAAATCCGTGAACCACCGTTGCTGACGGTGCAAATTTCGAAGCTGGCGGCTCCGTCAACGTGAGTGAGACGTACGTGGCGGCCGAACGTCATGGGTTCACGTATGAGGAACGAAACGCGGACGCGCGTCCAGCCTAATGACGCGTTGAAAGGTAATAGTTTACCAGATTCCGGACCGCACAGTTCGGCTCAGCCGGCGTCGACTCCCGTTTACGGCCACGGCTCACTCACACGTAATGTGATTCTGCGGGCATGTGGTTCGACTGACTGATGGGTGAACAAAGCCGAGTTGCCAGGGCATGCGCGCAATGATTGGTGGCGGCCGAAATTATGCTCGGAATCGGATTTGGTTCGTTTTTTTCTTCGCTTTTCTCTTCACTTTCAGCTGCCCGGTCGGGGCGATCACGTTGGGAGTGGCGCCGGGAGCCATGCTGGCTGATAATTAAGGTCACTCGTGCCGGGGTTAGCGGTGAACTATGGATCACTTTCATTTTCACCCGCCGAACCCCTTGGGTGTCATGGGAGGGGGGGAAGGGGGCTCCGATAGTGGGCACGCGCGGCTTCCAAATGATCATTATGAGTATGTTGTCAAAATCGGTAGAAAGAACCATGAATTCCTAGCGCGGCCAGCAGCCGGTTCGGAGATGTCTTAATTATGCGCCGTTTGAGCGGCATTGGAGCATAAACCCCCATCCTGCCATTGGGTATTTCTTGTTGAAAATTGAAAGAAAAAACTCCCTCCAGAGTGACCCACCAGATCGTTATGCGGGGTGCGATACCGACGTTTCCCCCCCGATCGGTGGTGATATAAATCGAATTCGAAAACGTTGATCATGTTTTTCCCCCGCCGGTTTCAATTTGACATCCGCGCGGAGTTGACGCTTGGAAAGGGCTGGAGAATTAAAGTTTTGGAAAAATATTTTAATAGCCTATTGAAACGTAACGGTCGGTCACCACCCGGGATCCTTTCGGGCAACAGCCCGAAGCGCTATTCGAGACCCACACGTTGGTCGGGCGATAATGGTTTTAAATATTTTTATTGCGTTGCCGAAATCAATCAAAGGTCTCTTGTTGACCGGGCGGGCATCGAGTCATCGGGGTGCGCGATCCATATCACACCCTGCAGACCTACAAAACCGTCGAAAAAGGAGCAATCGCGTCGTCGTCGTCGTCGTTTCGCAATCGCGCCCGGCGTTCCTCGCCTTCTCGCCTCCCCCCGGAAGGAGGTTTGGCGCTCACGTGGCGCTCTGGAGCAACCGGAGTTGGCGGCCCATGTTATGCTGCTGCTGCCTCCCTTGCGAACCCTGAAGTGCAATCGCAATTCGATCTCAGTGGGGTAAAAATCCAATAAACTACAATCTATTCATTATTTCTGGCTCTTTTAGCACGCTCGACCCCGCGCCCGTCTAAATCAGGCCAATCATCACATGCAGAGCAAATATGAATGAATGGACGATGATGACGTGCGGGGACACGCACCCCGGCACCCCCGTTCGGGCCGCGCCGCAACGAAGACTGGACTTCTGCTTCTTCTGCTGCTTTTCGAAAGGAACGACCCGGGCAGCCTTGAGCCCGGGAAGTGATGCTGGCCGATTGCGACTGTTCCAGTTTGAACTATGCCGTATTTCGCCTCTATTTTCCCGCTCCGTACGCTGCAGTTCTCTATGGCTGTTGTGTTTCCCGCTCGGCGCGTCTGTCTGTCAGCGCGGGTTCGCGCGGGGAGGGGGGCTTCGATGCCGGGGCTCCAGTTTGGAGGCTACATCATCTCGCACCCAGCTGATCCGCACGGGCCCGAGGAATGCCCACCGATGCGGTCGGCCACAATGCCAAATAAAAATAAAATATTAAATTTTATAACTTATTCTGATCATTTATTACAACGCTCTCTCAACGGTTGGCTATCGTTGCTTCGCAACGGCGGTGCGGGATCGTGAAGAAAATCGTGCCAAATCCGAACCGACCGCACCAAATCGGCCGCCTCGGTCCCGGCATGAAATAGAACTCGAATCGGGTCGGGGCCGGGTTGAGGAAGGGTGGGGAGATTTTGATAAATACGTGCGATCGCGCTCGAAAACGAAGATCATTTACCAAACTTTACCGAAACGGTTCACGATCCTTTCACTTTTGATTCGCTCGCGCACCGTGGAGTGACTCAATTGACGCACCGATTGTCGGTCGATCGTCATCTTTCAACAAACCGATCGAACCGTCACACGTGATTATCACGGGATGGGGTTGCAGTGGACGAGTCAGTAATTTTTTGGACCAATTATGTGACAACACACTCGCGAAGGGATTCCCATCCAGTTTCAGTGAGTTCCTCATGTCTATTCCCGGGAACCATTGCCTATTTTTCCCCGTTCGTCGTTGCTGGGAAAGCTTCGAGTGAAGTCGCCATCGCAATCACTGCACCAGGACATGAACCCCGAGGGGGGAGGGTGCAATTTGTGACCGGAGCTAGGCAGGGGATCGTAAAGTGAAACGGTTATTATCAATTTGTGCAACGACGTTGGTTGGGCATCCGGACCATCGAATTGCTGCGCTCAGGGAAGCTAATTAATGATTCGGTCATGAAGGCAATAAGGATTAATTAAATTTTATCTGATGCAGTCAGAGAGCGACTTATGGGACACGAGCGTGATCCCGTGGCGTGCCGGGTCGGTGTGGTCGGCGCATCCGGTGTTGGCGCAAGCGGACTGGGAAAGATCCCCGAGAAAGCTCGGTGGAATTTTCACGAATTCAGTCTGAAGGGCTAGACCTATCGGAAAGCTATCGGTGGTCGTGATAAGGAACGTCTTCCGTGCCCTAGATATTTTTCTTTTCGAAGCTGGTTCTAATGCAATGGGACTATTTGATTATTTCTTAAAGCACTTTTTCGACGGGCAGAGGAATTGAAAAAAGAAAACTAGTGAACTGAACTAGTTATAGCTTTTAATTGCTGCAGCTTTAACATCTTTAATCTGGAATCTATGTGCTTTAGATTAGCATAAACAATTTTTTTTCTTTTTTAATACCATTTCTTCTTTATTTTAAGAAATTGAAAAATTAGTTTTTTACAATAATTATCGTTAAGTTCTACTAGAGACAGACATTAATTTATTTTTGAATTAATTTGCTTGAAACAAGATTTATGTGCAATGTTTTAAATACAGTATATCATTTGACTGTTAAATCAAAACTTGTAAGGAATAACATAAAATAATCTACATGAAAATAAAACATAATATATTATGTTTCTCTAAATGAAAAACAAACTTGTAACGTCTCAGATTAGGATGAAACTCAAAGTGCAATTCAGATGGAAACATAAAATATTTAAATTTATTTTACATCAACCTAACTCAAAAGCGGACGTAGCAAAAAGTCTACAAAATAGAAATTTTCCTTTTTTGAACTTGTAAAACTTTCATATTAGTATTATAAATAAGTTATATAGTTACAGATTTGTGTTATCTATGAGTTAAATCCTATTAGTAGTATCTTTCAAAGTCGTAAATAAAAAATTCTCAAGCAGTTATTGATCTCCATTGACCTGGTGGAATGGTTACGCAAAAAGTATGTGTTTAAAGCAGGTTCAACAGCGTTGGGATTTGAAATAAATTATCTTAAAAGCATATTGAATAAGAAGTTCATGTATTTGGTAAGTTTCATTTTCAAAATGAAAGATTTATTAAACTATAAACCATTAAAAATTGTACTGTACTTTTGGTTTATGTATTTTTAACATTGCCGTCATTTCAATCGTTTTAATCCACCAACATCCGGTATTTTGGAGCATAACCAACATCGTGTACATTCTCCGACACTGATTGTAGACGCCTACCGATCTCAAACATGTCCAACAACGGTTCTGTAGATTGAAATGTAAAATGTCCAGCTGTATTCCGAATGTTCAGCCCGCGTCGATCAGAAACATGTTGTTCAGAGATTGGGAGTTCCTAGCGCGCGCTAAGGGATTAAAGAACAAACCAACAACACTCGAACTCGCAAGAACCGTACACACGGTAGAGATCGTACCGAGATAAAATGTATTCTGGTCCGACCAACCGCGTGTTCGGTTGCGGCCATATTGCACAGCGGGAACCGAGCGGACCAGGAGGGGGTGATCCGAACATGCCGTGTGTATCATACAGTTTTGATTGATTGGTAAAGGAAAATCACGTCACATCGCGTCTGGTTGGCCCTCCGAACGTTGAGAACCTCTCGATCTTGATGCACGATCGTTCGTCACCCGGATCGCAGTGGATCAAGATTAGCGGAAAGCGCACTCGGTATGACACCTACCCAGTTGGAGCCGTTGGTCCGCCAGAGGGAGTTCACAAGTTCTGTACAACCCCGTACCTCGCTCTCCCGGGCATGACTGCGCCGATTGTTCCAAGCTACTTAGCCGAACCACCTGGAACAATCGGTCGGCCCCAATCGGTCAATCGGTTCTTGTGGAAGTTGGCCTAGCGCCATATTAATCACAAATTGTATCGACAAATTCAATTGAACCGAACCGTTGTGTAAACCGCGGGTAATAACAGGCAGCGAACAGACAATTTACAACTCGCGTTATTAATGATAGTTTTATTTTTCTTTCCGTCCAATTTCCAGCCTCCTTCCAGAAAAATTGGCTAGCCGGGTGACGCCTAATTTGACGGGGCGCGGCAAAGAACGGGGGGGACACGCTGGGTGGACCTCGATTTGTCGTTTCCCGTCGACGAGTCACACGGAAACACATACCAACATCCCAACACTTGGACTGTTTTACCAACAAATGCCAGACAGGCTGACAGATGACATTACCGCAAAATCCACCCCGCGAACACATTCTGAATAGTAATTGTCCCACAGTGTGTCGGGGTGTTGATTTAGCTTTCCTTTTTTCCCCTTCAGCACATGTCGGATGGAATCATAGAAAGCAAATAGTTCACTACATGGCAGCGCACAACACGCGCGCTACTGCGAGATGATGTTCATCCTGTCGGTAGCTCCAGTGCCCCTGCCAGCGCTCGCTACTCGAACTCGTTCGGTATGGAAAACTGGTTCAGTCACTCTTCCGAATGTACTGCATCAGGAGGAAACCGTTTTCCTCCATTCGCATTCGAAATAAGAACCGTCGGACGCCGCGTGTCTAGGCTGGGAGGACCGATTTCGTTGACAACTTTTTCACCCACCGGCGGATCATAACTCGATCCGGGAGCCTGTCACTGGTGGCCGTGGAGTCAGGTGGCGTCCGAGATGGATGGTGTGCCAAAAAGGGAGGAGGAAAACCATCCGCCGTGAGTGCCTTAGATAGCGTACCGACTCGTGCGACTTCGACGCCATGGAATAAAAAGGCTAAGGATAGGGACACGACGTGTAAGAAAAAAAAAAGATCGACGATGGTGAAAAGAAACAAAATCAATAAATCATTGTTTCTACCACCCTTCCATCCTGCTGCCACCCTCCCCCTAGCGGTGTGCAATTATTAAACGTTATTATGTGATAAATCATGATTAAAAATTCTGTACCTTTGGCGCGCCGAGCAAAACGGTAGCCAACGTGACGAGCTGGCGGGAAAACGTCACCGATCGGGTGATCCTGCTGCTCCTCCGCCTCATCCGAACAGGCTCTGAGCCGGCTCGCGACGGTAGCTTTTAATTGATTTAATTAGAGAAAATAATAATTACGTGCTTCGTTAGGGAAACAATCGGTTCGGCCGTAGGAAAATCCGAATGGAACCACATGTGCTTAATAGATTGCAAAAAAAAAAATTGAATCTGAACTGGAATATTGTCGGAGCCCGCTTGGTGGACGATTGATCCCATTAAATGGTCCATTTCCTAGGTATTATTCCGCCGATAAGAGCCACCCAGTCGGCTACGTTTTCCCTTTTGCTTTGGTTTTTGCACCAAGCATCGGTTCGAGTTCGCGCCCCGATCGATCGCGCTGGAAATTGGATCGTGGTGAAAATTACGTTTAATTGACCTGTGGCGTAGAGGGGAGAGGGTTGGTCCACTGCCCGACGCTCCGAACAGTGGCAGAGTGATAAGTTTTCCACCTTTCCTCCCGCTCCTGGGCGATGAGAAGTTTGATCGACAAGCCGAAGGTGCTCGGGAGGAGAAAGGGTCCGTCGCGACTGAGAGGCCTGATTAGCTGACGAGTTGATCGAGATAGTGACGTGCGGTCGTAATAATCAGTCCGATTGCAAAAATGAAAAAAAGTTTGATTAGCGCGGGGATGAAAAACGAAACGGTGCCACACTAGGGCCGGTGGGGAACGTTTACGCGCCCGGTTGGCGGTTTAAAATTGTTCGCAAACACTCACTGCGCCACAACAGCCCACTGACAGCGTGGTTAGGTTTTTGTGGACTAATGTGTTCATCGCGGCGAGTGTGAGTTAATTATATCTAATTAAACATCGATCCGATTTCATGGTTTTTAAACATTTTCCTTCCCGATCGGTGGGTGGGACATGCTAAAAGGGGGGAAAAAGCCGTTGTAGTTTTAGAAAGTAAATATTTCATTGAAGGACGGAGCGTTGTTTAACTCAGTGATGTCAAACTCGTTTCACCTTGCGGGCCGCATTTCCTCCCAAAATAGGTTCGCGGGCCGCATTTTCTCTCAATATAGGCTCGCGGGCCAAACCATATAATTGATTGGAGTGATGAAAATATGTTCTTATCAATGTGGTTTTATCTTAACAGTCAAGAATGTTTTACATTTTCACATTTTTTCATATTATATTACTTCTTATAAAATTTACAAATTTTGAGTAAAAGAGAGGGTTTGTTGCTCAATCGTTTTTCAAATTTTAACGAATTCAACTCAAGTTTATTGAAATAAATGTTGCAGTTCAACACTGTTGTGTAGTTTGTTAATGATTTTAGAGAAGTAAAGGTATATAATTACAATAGCTAACTTATTGCTCCGCATTTGTTATTTTGTTTGGAATGGTCTTGTAGTTCAACACGTTTGTTTTCTGTTAACACTATTTATCCACTTGTCTAGAAAAATCTGTGTAAAATCTTTGCTGCAAAGTTGCATATCACTTTCTTATTGAAATTGTTTAAATTGACATTCGTTCAGTTCTCTTGCAATTCGCAGTTCGTGAAAAAATTTACATTAAATATTTTGGTATTTGCTATAAGCCAATACTCAAGGATCCAAACATTCGATGTAATGTTTCAAAGGGGTCGCGGGCCACACCCAATGTTCTTGCGGGCCGCATGTGGCCCGCGGGCCGCATGTGGCCCGCGGGCCGCATGTTTGACATCCCTGGTTTAACTGATTGCTGTTCCGAACCATTTAAAACCAATGTAGCACTTATTTTAAAATTTCAATATCTACTGAATATTGAAGGCAACAACAAATAGTTATCGAATAAATTAAATTCAAACTAGCTAATTTTGAAATACAATGCAAAGTGAAAATGGTATTTGAATCGAAAGAATACAGAAAAATCCCAAGGCTTCAAATAATCAGTTCAAGATTACTTTGCGATGACAAAATTATCGTTTTTACTTTATTCGTGAAGTTTTTGATTTCTCCAACTAACTTCTAACAATTCAAACTAACATAAAGAATTTATTTTTTACAACAAAGTAATTTGTAGGTAGCGAAAAATAAAAGTAGGATAAGATTGAAGAGCAACATAGATTTGGCGAAATAAAACGATTACACGCGATTCAAACGGAATAGTTTGTTAAATCACCTTGTTAATGATGCAGATTACGTACACATTTGTCACGTGTGCCAAATACCAACGTTTATAGCGCAGAAAACACGTAATAATAGATTGTAAAACACCATGTTTCGCTACAACACACGGCGGGTGTTTTTCCGAACGCTTTTGCTTCGCAAATTAACGACGGCGATCGATAGCGATCGCTGGCTTAGGAAAAGCCCAAAACATGTTTCAACATGCGTCAAACTGCACTGCCACCCAAAAACATAACGAAAAACAGAAATAAAACCCCTTAATGAAACGCGGGCGCAGTACTGGCGAAAAGCGAAGAAAAAAAAAATACCCCTCCGAAAACATGTCGCGCTGCCCACGGACCTTATTCGTAGTAAAAGTGTTAGCTATGCTGTTCTGCCCATGCCAGCACTAATTATCACGCCCGGTTCACTTTCCGCCCGCCGGAGAGTATGGACGCTTCCTTCGGACGTTGGGTAGTATCGCGGGTTTTTATTCGCACCCACCGCGACTCCTGTCGCGGTCCCGTTAGTCAGTGGGAAAAAAGTGCCCCAACGTCGGTGGGGTGTTCCATTTTTGGGCGGTGGGTGAAAATGAAACTTTTCCACCGACTCTGCCGTACAAATTGATTCATCAAGGGTTCCCCAGTCGGAGGGATAGGACGAGAAGGAATAAAGCACCGATCGGGGTAGGGGGGGACCTTTTCCTGCAGCCGGCGTTGGGAGGCATGCGGAGGGATTCTCTTATTTTCCCCCCGGGGAGATAGATCGCGAGCAAAGTGATAGTGCGCATGGCTGATCGAATATGGCAACTTCACGCTTCACGCACCACGACTCCGACATTGGCAGCGGGCGTGCATGGACACACGGACCATATTGCGAACCGGAATGAGTGAGTGATAATTATCGATTTTTAAATGTCGTACGCAAAGGGAAAAATCCCGATCACGTCCAAGCAGCGTTTGGTGCGGCCACGGAATGGTGGGATCGCAGCCGAACATCATAATCACGCAGGGGCGAGCTAATGAATTATCGCGTAAATGTCTTAATTTTATTACGCCGTGCTGCACCAAGGAGGACCACACCATATCGTGGGCATGCCGTGCACCGGGTGAGTGTCCGATCGGGGTCCGATCTCCTGGCAAACCCGCGCTGGGGATTGACGAGTGATTTTTCTCACATTCCGTTTATGGATGGCCACCCGGGACTGGTTGGTGTGGCCGATTGCGATTGACACACACTCACGCACAGAATGCATGGTGATGATTGCAGACCGAACCGAGGGAGTCCACTCTTGCGAACTACCGATTGCGATTGCAGCTAAAGACGTGGTCTCGCAAGGTGTTGTTTGGCGAAAATTATCCATATTATTAATTATCAGCTCCGGTGCATCGGTGCAACCATTCGCTGGGCGACCCAACTTCAGCCGTGACCAAGTGTCCGCCAAGATTGTCCGGCCCCGATACAGCTCCGAAATGGGGAGTGTGGGAACGGAGCGTAATAAGCATGCTTGGGAATCAATTTAATGGGAATTAGGCGCAGACCTGGTGGGCCGTGCGTGAATATGGCGGCCAGACTTACCGATGAAATCACAGTGGTGTATTCGGCGCTTCTCCAGCTCCGGATTGTTGCGCCGGTTGTAGCGGCCGACGATGTGCTTCACCACGCCGGCGCTGCTGAGCACGCTGTTGATGCTGTGCGCGGAACTGTGCCGCTTGGAACTGGAACCACGGGTGCCGGTCGGGCCGGGGAGACGCCCAGACGTCGCCGTCGACGGGCTGTTGGCGGGGCCGGACGGGGCGGGCAGCACCGACCCGAGCGGTGTCAGCGCTGCGTGCAAGGAACTGTTCGCGACGAGCTGATTTGGTTGCGCCGGTTGGTTGCTGGAACCGCCCGGTTGCGGAAGTTGCTGGAGCAGCACTTGGGATGGCGAAGCGCCGACCGTTTGGGGTCCCACCAGGCCCCCGTGGGCGTGATGGTGGAGGTGAGACGATTGGTGGCTCATTTGTTGTTGCTGCTGTTGCTGCTGCTGCTGCTGCTGCTGGTGCTGTTGCTGTTGCTGTTGCTGGTGATACGGTGGCGGAGGAGTTCTTCTCGGAGGATTCTACAAGCAGATGGTCAAAGAAATTCGTTACGGAAGGCTAACAACGTCTAGAGCAGTTTAGTCTGGTGTTAGGATTTGACAGACGAAAATGTATGGGATTTGACAGCTTCAAGCTACCGTATTATGGTTTTATGAATCGATTAATTTTAACGTTTGATTTTATCGAATGGTTTCTCGGTCACTGTAACCCTCTTCGGAGGGAGGTCTTGTTCCATTAGGGGATGTCGGGCCACATAAAAAAAAAGTTATATTTTCTAAACCTGAAATCGTGGCTTTTCATACGAAAAAATTGTAAAATTTTATTTGTATTTGAAAAAATATGGATATATTGTCAGATTTCACAATCGATAAAATATTTTGCGATAAAGCAGTGACATCAGCCTTAAATTACTCATCCTAGAATCAATCTCTTAGTAATTAAGTAGATGTTTTTTACGTGTTTGTACCTTCATACAACTATATCCTTCTTAGTATGCCAATTGTTCGTTAGTCTTTCTATTGTAGCAAATTACTTATTTTACAGAAAGCAGTTTAGCAAAGATTTAGTTTTATCTAAACAAATATTTAGCACCATACATAATTGTACTAGAACATAAAAATATGTGTTTTACAAGAATATATCATGAATGGTATGAGAAAACTGCCAATTTACACTGTTTAAAGCTCTTTTTGTTTTGCTATGTTTTGATCATTTGTATCATTACAATATGGTTCTTTCTCGTACGTTGAGTCTTGTTCAGATCATTATGAGATATCTGGCTGAACGTTGTCGGAATTAGCCAATCAAATTGAAGGGACTGGGCAGAACTTCAGGTAGAACATGGAACAACCTCAAGTTTACGAAACAAGAAGGCTTCAAATATGTAGCATGTGAGCTTATTGTAAGGGATTTTCTAGTAATCAAACACAGGATTAAGTATTCCTGAGTTCCCTGCGTGCGCTATGTAATTAAAGTAAATAAAAAAAAATAATTAAACATTTTGCGTTATAATCGCTAGAATTACAAAAAGTTGAGCGTACGGAATTGAATGGAAGGATTCGCGTAAGATGTACTAAAACCACCACTTAAAAAGAAATGTTGGACTCCCCAGAATTGAGATATTTAGACATTTTAGATATTTAAGACGCGCACAAACACACATGATTGTCAGAACAGAAAATCATAAAAAAAAGAAATTAAGTTTGAAAGTTAAGACCTGGTTAAATCAATAAGCGACCGATCCAACCGCCAGGTTTTGAACCAGTGTATTTTTGCAGGCAATACTATTTTGGAGCTATTAGTTCCTCTTATTAGCTAGATTTATGCGAATAAACAGAAAACTTCTTTTACAAAACTCGTAGCATTTGGTATGTTGGCAACAGCAAATCACATGAAGCAACAATCGAGTGTACTGCAACGTTCAAGGTACTAGTAAAAAGCCCTCGAGTTCAGCTCAGCCAAGGCTTTGAGTCGGACAAGATTGACATCTGACGGTTGGGGGGAAGGCTCGAATTTACCTGCAAGGTGTTTCCGGGACTGCCGGGGTCGGAGTTGGGCGGCGTCAGCGGCGGGACGTACATTAGCCTCGAGATGGGCGTCGGGCAGATGGTGGAGCTCTGCGTCGTCGACTGCGGCACGGCGTACTTGGAGTGGTACATCTGCCCTGCGGCGGCGGACCCTTGGTTCAAGGTGGCGTTGGTGCCACCCCCGCCGGCCGGCGGCTGCCAGTGGTAGTAGTTATTGTTTTGGTTCACGTGCAGGTGTTGCTGTGGGTGATGCTGCTGCTGCTGATGTTGCTGCTGGTGTTGCTGCTGCTGGTGATGCTGATGATGCTGGTGATGCTGGTGATGCTGCGGATGGGACAGTTGATGGTGCTGCTGATGCTGCGTAGGAGGTTGCTGGTGATGCTGCTGGGACGGATGGTTCGTGAGCAGCTGCAGGTTGCTGCCACTCCCGTTCGTTCCGGCCAGGTAGCCATTGAGCCCGTGCTGACTCTGGTGGCCGTGAGAAGCCGTGACACCGAGGTTACCTCCACTGTGCGTGTACCCATTGCTGGGGCCATTGTTCGGGAGGAAGTTATTGCTACCATTGTTGGTCGCCGCGTTGCCTCCGTTGGTGTGGCAGCTCGCCGCGTCACCGTGCATATGGTTTTGGTGGATGCTGTTGTTGTTGGTTAGGTGGCTAAGGTTGTTGTTGTTGTGGTTGGTGGCCTGCGCCAGCAGCTGCTGGCTCTTCTCCGTCTTGATCTCGAGCGGGCTGAGCAGGGGCGAGGACAGCGGCTCCAGGAACGGATCGTCGACCGCCTCCATCTTGACCTGCGGCACGCCGTTCATGGTGGCCGAGCCGAGCATGATGGCGTTCTCCGGGTCGATGTTCTGTATCGAGCTGGCGATGTCCTCCCACAGCGGTGGCCGCAGGAACGAGTCCTCCGACTCGGTGCACAGCATGTCGCGGTGTTTGTTGCCTGCGGGAGTGATAGGGCAGACTAAATATTTATTAATTCCCTTCCATCACACCGGACCGGAGAGTATCGCTTATCGCGCCCGACAGCCCGGCTTAGCGCGTTAAGCTTCCCTTCCATTTCGGTAGTCAAATATTATAGCACTTTCCCGCGTGCGTTCCAGAACGGACCCCGATACGTACCGAAGAAGAATTCCTTGCCATAGTGCTCGTAGCCCTGGCCGGCGTAGCTGGATAATCCGGACGACGACAGCGGCGAGTTGGATGATGGATGATGCTGACTGCCCGGTACAACGTCCAGCTCGACATCGGTTTCCAATTTATTTATGCGCCCCATCAGCTCATGCCGAAATTCTAATTCTGGTGACTGTAATTAATTGAACGCCGACGATAAAACCGAGGAAAGAGAGAGAGAGAGAGAGGGAGAACCAAGACGAGAAATTAATGAATCATTCGTTTGTTCGCTGGGAAAGATGTCATTTTCGTGGTCGGTTGTGATTTCCGTCCGGTCTACCAGATTCTTTACCGTTTGTCAGTGGTTTTTTCTTCACCATCTTTTTTTTTAATTCTCGAATAATTTATGATAAGATTCCCCATTACAACAAATGCATTTAACTTGTTTGTCAAAAGTGCACTCGCGGCGATGATTGTGCGGGAATGCAGAACAGAGGAATGCTTTTGGAGGAGATGACACTTCAGTCTTGTCGTTGTGCAACTTCTGTCTTCGTGATGGTGGAACATCGAAAGATTAATGAATCGATAGAGTGTAGTTAAGTGTTTATGCAGTTGATGAAATGCGCTTTCATTTTTTTGTTGGAACTTTAAACGTAATCCTAATCGTTATGGAAAATTCTTTATGATCATGTACAAAGTATAAAGGGTTTCTTCCAGATCCACAGTTCTCTGTCTACCTTCCCCGTGTGTACGCTGGCTCATGCCGTAAGGAAGCGTCAGTTACTATAATTTGTGTCTCAGTAAATCGCAATAATGTGGACCATTAAGGTTTAGCGAGTGATTTAAAACAATCCAAACGCCGCCCAGCATCCCAGGTCGCTAAACCAAACGGCTGCCCGATCGCTTCCCAAAGCGACCCCACAACGAACTTCACGCGCTGTCAATCAAAATCACTGAGAACATTAATTTACATAAACACCACCTTCCCCGTGGCGCATCGCTGGAGTCCAAAGTGGCGTTCGTCGGGGAAGATGGCCACAGCAAGTGAAAGCTTGACGCTCGGTAACGATCTCTGTTTCAATCTATTGCTCCCTTCCGAACAAGACCGTTGTGGTGATCGACCGTTGGGAACGGTGTTGTTGGATCGGTCTGCAGATTGCAGCGACCACCTCCGATGGGAGAAGAGATGGTTCCTTCGGAAGAAACGGTGATTAAATCGTTTGATGGACGCTAAAGTGACGGACCGAAATGCTACCTGTCGTCGGAGGGTGTTTTAGCGAATCGCTACGAAGAAACAAGTGATCACGAGACATCGTGCAAAGATTGTTTGGACGCAGACTTGCAACATCCGAGCGAAGGCATTAAGAGAAGTTCACTAAGATGAATGATGTGCTTAGCGATCGAGTGCTGAATGCGTTCTTTAACTTGCTTTTTTACGAGGTTAGCCAACAGAAAGAATTACAGGGTGCGAAGAAAAAATGTATCTTGGTATGAAATTATAAGAATTCCATCCGAACAGCGTCAACATCACAGCTATAAGTCGTGTGTCTATGTGTGAGTTATATTTTTATAGCCAAGAAGTCGTTTTACCATCCTAGATTAAATAAGCGTTTACTGCTTATGGAAATGGCGGAATAAAAGGCGTTCAGCGTTCATCGCCCGGCGGTTTGGTTCGGAACATATGTCCCAATTTAACGCGGTTAATAAATTCGCCGTAAACATGCATTTTTATCACGTTTGCCAGCGTCATGAGCGTTTGCGTGATGCGTTGGAATGAAAAATGGTTCCTCGTCCGTTGCGCCTTTGCGGCCGGGATTGACGCTAACGTTTCTTATTAAAACACAGCGGAGTTCTGGGAAGCGGCCAAAGGGGGTGACGAGCTTGGCGGTGCGCCGGACCCGACACGTCCATAAAAATGGCAAAACAGTAGATTTTTAATACGCACATGAACGCATATCCCACCACCGGACGAAAGGTGGTAAGAAAATTGCAACTAAATAAACCAACGCGCTAGAAGCGTTCCGTTCCGCGATTCGATGCCTTCCCTCCACCCAATAGATCTTTTTATCTTCCTCCTTGTGACCGGGGGACCAGGGTGGGGGAAAGGTTGGGGACAGCATTTGCATACAATCGGCCGTAAAACTTTATCCACTGATATCTTCCACCGCGTGACACCGCGAAGGCGCACCGCGTGGTGCATGTGAAATTGGCGGCGATTTGTAGGAGAATTTACGATCGATTTTATATGACTCCCCAAACGCGCGCGCGCTCGAACCGAACGCACTTTTTTTTATATTCTTCCTTGCTGCACTAATCGATAGGGCAGGGGTGCTCATTCGGGAGGGTACGAGAAGGGAAGTATATTGGCAGATTGAGGCGAGATGACACTTTAGCAGCTAGGACACGTCAAAGCGTGATGGAGGTGGGGATGGAAAATGCCGCTCGGCATGCTGCTGGTAGAATATTAACTTCTTCTGCTTTCCCCTACTCCGAACCGCTTAGATTCTTCCCCAAACATACACCTCCTCCACTTCCTTCGCAACAGTTGTGCTCTCGAACATTGTTCGGTGCATTATAAGATTGTTGCGCGAGTTAGAGAAGCCTGAACTGGTCGCTTCTGTTTCTGCAACGCGATCGGGTTAGGAATAGGTAATTCGATTGAGTATGTTCCGTAGAGTGCAACGGAGGGAGGTTCGGCACTCAAGGCGCGTAGTTCAATCGCACATTGTGTGGGTCTTTCGCTGCGGAGCTGCACCGCTTGGAGTTAATTGAGTTCTTGACTCAATAATCCATTAGATTCGCGGGGTGACACTATAATGGCGCATTAGTAATAAGAGTCGGTGAAACGCATTGTGTTATGATGTTGCACTCGGAACGTAATGTTGGATAGAACGTTTGCATGTTATCTAATGAGGCAAGGAGGTCAAATATGGCAACTTCGAAGAGTGTATTGAAAAAGCAGTAGAAAGTTGCGTTTTTAATTTGGAATATCAATTTAATGTATGCAGTGAATATTTTCAATAGTTCCATGGAGTATCCTTTCATAAAACATTTGAATTCATTATAGCAATATTTCCATGGAGTATCCTTTGTCTAAGCTTTTGAAGTCGCCATAAGAAGGTTTTGTTTTTGTCTAACAAATACAATTTATTTTATCAATTTATGAAGAGAAGGTATCTCCTCTCTAACTGTCATGGAAAATAAATTTAATATTTGAAAATTATTTCTCTAGTTATTATGATAAGATTTCGAGACTATCAGATATTTGAGATTATTAGGTATGAAATTAGATCCAGTTGTGAAGGTACGCAATTGATTTAGTCATCATTTTAAACTGAATCTTCAATTTAATTTTATTTCATCTTAGTTCACTAATAGTAATAGTTAATTGAAATGAAATATTTCTCTGGCACATGGTATATCTAACATACTATAAGGTTTCATGACTATTAGATATTTGAGATTGTTATATATGAAACTTCATCCAGTTGTTAATTTTTTTTATTGGTTAAGACTTAATTTAAGAATTGTTTAAGGCAGAATCTCGTAAATGAACTATAATTCTTATAAATTTTCTCTCATATGAAGCTTTGTTAATTAAGTATATTAGACTCATTAAATAGTTATTGTAAAATCAATGACCTCAAAAATAGCTACTTTGTTTAAACCTTAAATTAACTATTAAACCTTTTCTTACAACGGATGATGGAATCGATCTGGAGAGTGAATGATCGTAACAGAATCTAGTCTGCTGTATCTCTTGTTCTAAGCGATAGGCTTTATCGATTCTAACATGGAAACCCGTTTTTGGAATTGCCTCCCCCTCACATGCAACCCATTGACACACATTGAGTGCGTGGCGGGGGTCCAGCTCTGCTGTGGGGAAGACAAAAATGCATAATGCTTCAAATATCTGTGTCACTAGGCTTAGAACAGTGGCCCCAGAACGGAACCAGTGGACCACCCGTTACCCTCCCGCCTGCGCACTCGGCTGGTGGAAGAAGAAAACCGACCAGAACAGGCTGCACACAAAAAAAGACCAGTCCCATCCAGCAGCTGCCCAGCGTCGAGCGGTTCGTTGAAGCGTGGTGCCCGGAATGAGGCCACCGGATCGACAAACTGTCCATTAAAAATATGTTCATCGATCGCGATTGAAACGGAGCTTGGTGGTGAGCGAGCCGACACTCCAGCGAGTTGACCCCGGGCCGGCCATCGGTCACCGGCGATTGGAAGGCAGGCTTGAGGATCACCGGTTCAGCCAGCTGACAAAGCAAACAAATGAACAAACACACAACAAAAAAATCACAAACACATACGAGTGACGAAAAAAAAATACTCCAAGCCAGGTATTAGGTGACCAGGGATCCGGGGTGACGGTTGACCGAGATCAGATGTGTCACCCTCGGGCTCGGACCTAACGAGGAATTCTATGGTCCCATACGTGCCACGGGGGTGACCGAGCATCGCCCGCGTTTGCACATAATTCATCTGATTGATTCTTGAAATCTGCACTCCCGCTGCTGCTGCTGCTGCTGCTGCTGCGTGTCAATCGGTGACCCAACACTCCATAAATAACCGAGAGCCACCGGATTTAGCGTGGCGGGGCGTACTGTCCCGCCGGTACGCAGCATGGCACGGGCACCACATGGGCCCCGTGCGATTAAAATAATAGACAAAAGTGCGATAAAATTTGAATTGAATGGATGCATGGCGAACCGGGTTCGTGTGTGCGGTGGCAAATTAACCTCCTTTTTTCGCTTCGACAGTCGAATGGTGGCTGGCGGCGAGGAAGTGGATCATCCAATCGGAAGAGTGTCAAGCAGCGGCCGGTCAACTGCAGTTTTAATGCAGCACCTTTTGCATCGGCATGCTCAAAGAGCGTGGAGTTAACCTACTCCGGTGCCACGGAATCCGAGCCGTTATGATGATGCCGATTTAATCGGTTCCCTAAATGGCACGAAACACGTGGTGTGAATGGGTAAGATGGAGGGTTCGTAGTTTATGCAAAAGAAAACACTCAATAGGATCAAACAGAATTGGCTTTAGATTGGTCATAATGGCTCAAACTATGCACGAAACGTGTCACAGAATGAGCATATTCATGCATCCAGAGTATATGAAAAGTTTTTGAGTTTTTTAAAGGTAAATTTTATTTGAAAATTTTTTTTTAGAATTTGGTAAGTTGGTGAGAGGTTAAATGGTTGTGTTTTAGTTGCCTGTTTAAACTAGGAGCTATTTTATGAATTTTTCACAACGTTTCCATCAGAAAACGGATGTCTCGGCATGGCTTAGTATTTAACTGAATAGAGCAAATAGGAATCGGATTTTTTGGATTGGGGAATTTTATTTGATAGCTCAAAAGCTGAAAAATGAGCTAAAATTTATATAAAAAAGAAAATCATTTGAATTCCATCATTATTTTAAGATTTGTCCATCATTGCACAATGCTCCAACACGACAACTTCATAACGCTTGTATACACGAATGAGTTGACGGATCGAAACGACATTTAGAGCAAGTTCATATGAAAGATAAAATATTAAAATAGGATAGGAATTTTGGATTTTCTACTGCTCAAAAACAAAGTTTTTTGACCTTCAAAACCTTTTGGCTTTCAAAACTGTTTGACTAACCTAGTAATGTTCTAATATGTTCATGGATGATAATCAAGCAAATCCTAGTTCACGGATCAAACTATCCTTTTAGCTTTAAATAATCAAGTAAGTTTTTTGAGATAAACATCTAAACAATACCCATAGCTTTGTATCAGAAAGTACTTATTAGTGTGGTTTTGTATAATTTTTGACAAGTACTCTTTTTACAAAGATTTTGTAAGATATATGTAAAGGAAGGGACTTTTAACAGAATTTGATCAAGATTTATCTAACAGAAAGTTTCCAAATATTGAAATTGTTTTAAGGTATTAAAAATCTCTCTACTAACTCAAATAATTTACAAAGGTTCGTTACTTGTCAAAATGTTTAAGTTTCATACCAATTCGTATTCTGTTTTAATTGCAATTTTAATAACTCCATCTATTATTAAAATAAAACATAGACAAAAGTATAATACAACTTCTGAAAAACGAAATCGTCGAACGGAACGCAACATGTCATGTCGAATTTTAAACGGCGTGCGTCGCTTCGTTAATGTTCACATCACCTCGGACTGGAAGCAAGGCTTCTCACCACACGATGTCATCGGAGCCTGCCCGCTTCCTGGATGTAGGGCATGATTATTGGGCACTCGGTTCCTGCTGACAGCCACCACCGACCCCAACCCACGTGTGTGTGTGGTGGCTCAAACCCCCCCTATGCACCCGGGTGCAGTTCCGCGACTAAACGATCCGGTGACCGGTGGCCAATGGCAGCGCAATTTATGAGCGGTGAGACGATGATTTGAGGCGATTGCTAGAACACATAATATTAGCATTTACAACCGCCAACCGGCTAACAAACGAACCACGGCGATCCCGCGAACCGATCCGCGAACCCCTTTAGCGACGGTGAACAACGAACTGAGGGCTGAGAACCGGTGGACGTACCGCAGGCTGGAGGAAAATCGCGCAAAAGACAAACAAATTGATTGTAAATTTAATTAAAGCCCACCGCGAGGCTCGGGCTGTCGTCCCTAATACCCGGCCCGATGAGCGAAAACGAGAGCGATTCAGGGCTCAGGCCTCGTCAGGGCCAGGAATCCTGTGCCATTACTCATACCCACCGTTCCGCTCAAGGAGTACTAAATATGACCGGCTATGTTTGTGTGTCCCGGCCGAAGTCCACACCTCCCCTCGTTGCCCACCGTCGAACCGCCTCTAATTCCTTTGATCGGCGAGGTATTTTCCTTGAACAGATTAGAGAACTCCAAACGAAACCGACTGAAGAGACTTCGTAAGGCACCGTAGAAAGTTATAGAATTTGTGGTGGATGGCATTTTTGCCATTTTTTTTTTTTTGGTTTTCCTTCATTCAACGCACAAGTTTTGCAATCCGAGCGATCGTATCGCGGTGTCTTCGCGCTTACGCTCACCTCGCTTCATCCCTTTCGCGAGGTTGTTTGCTTTCCGATAAAGACGCTGTTTGCGCTAGATAGAGGAGAAACCTACCGGTGTCACCGGGTTGCCTTAGCTCCGGACACTTGCACACCGGAGGGACAAAAAAAAAGGAAAACGCCGATAGCGAAGAACCCCATGAACGACATCCATTGTCGGGGTTGACGAAATCCGTCCACTGCACGCGCTTCTTGCCCGCGCGCGATCGCGATGTCGTGGAGTTTGCTAAGCAAACTTGTTGATTCCCTTTTGCCGCAACAGGTCAGCTATTTGCGGCGTAAAATGGAAAAAAGAGCAACGCAAGGCGAAACTATTCACACGGGGAACCCGAGGGCCGGTGGTGTCCCAACGTCCCGATCGGAAGATTCTTTCCGATCAACGTCTCCAAGCAGCGCAGCTGCAAGACGCGACGGATGTCTCCACGTTCGGGCGGGTGTTTGCTTTATGATACGCGCTTGCGCGGTGTTTATTTGCTATATTGCACCGAAAAAATCGTTCACCCGGGGGGTTGCGCTGTCGAACAATAAATAACCGTGGCGGTCCACGTCCGGGTCCTAACCTTGGATTTGCAGCGCTTGGAGTTGGTTTTTCGCAACACTTCATACGATAAGATTAGTTCCGATGTTCGAAAGCGCGACGGTGGGCTATCGTTTTCTCACGAATTGACCACCGCGCGAGGCAGGTTGCGTAAGCGGAGAACATCTGCGTGTTCTACCGACTCTATTCCTGTTCGTGTTATTTTTGGACTACTTGAAAGTAGCAAGACACATTCTGTACTACAAGCTTGAACCGATAAAGTTTTTAGACTTCGATAAACCTGTTTTATTTGAATTGATTTTGATTTTAAGGTCAATCAATAGGCCAGCAAATTAGAAAAATACATATATAGGTTCATAATTTTATTTAAGCATATTTAAAAATTTATTACCATGAAAATGCAATTCAGAAATAAAAGCCACAGATAATTTTGCTTGATGAAATTAATAATGAAACCTTGAAGTTTGCAACCAACAGCTTGCCTATCAATTTAAGCCAGTCCAAATTTCAACCAAAGTAATTTCGTTAAATGAACCATTCCGATAAAATAAATCTTCATACACTCCTTCGACATCTATTTAATCGATGCAAGCTGCTCATCATGATCATCATCGTGTGCAATCGCAAAACTATCATTAACACATTACCATCGGTTGTAAATGACACGTTCCGCCGATCTGCCCGGTTTTGCGCATGCTTTTAATTACATCGTCGTACCACCCAGCGTCATCGGCGCTCATGTTTGGCCACCTGTCCGGCTCGCGGGATGGCAATAGTTGTGTCGTTCGGTGTCCTGCATCGCTGTTAAACAAATTAATAACCTGTCGAACCGCGCGACGATGCCGTGTCAGCGCGGCCCGATTGGCAACAAAACCGCGTCGTCACCTTCTGGCGCGAGCGTGTGGATGCATGCACGGATGGATGGATGGATGGATGGATGGCCGGACTGCTTACGG
The DNA here is from genome assembly GCF_943734765.1 of Anopheles ziemanni. Classification (NCBI taxonomy): domain Eukaryota; kingdom Metazoa; phylum Arthropoda; class Insecta; order Diptera; family Culicidae; genus Anopheles; species Anopheles ziemanni. The sequence goes on from NC_080705.1 coordinate 83,478,866, forward strand.
GCCCGGGTAAATATTGATAAACGATTCACAATTTCCGAACGATATTTGTACAATGATTAGGAAATTAGTCATGCGCACCTTCAAACGAACCCTGCTTCGGGGCCTTCGGGGACGAGGTGCGAAGTTTTGGGCGGCGATGGCGGATATCCCTAGCCTAGTCCATCGTTTTGCGAGTACCTGTACCTTGCACACGTACTTCTCACCCCTCTCTCCCTTCTCACCTTCGAAGGGCCTGAAGGTTGCAATGTTTTTGTCACTTGGCGTGCACCGTCTCGAAGACGTACGTCCTCGAGAGTATTGCGCATTGCGCAAACGCCTTTGCCTTCGGTCCTTTTGCCCGGTTCGTCGTTGATGATACTGCACAAGGTGTGGACCTAGCAACGGAGCGCTCGCTGTGGCCACGCTTTAGGCCGGAGATTCTGCCTCCCGGGCTGGCGAATTGGAAGTCGCTCCTGCCGAACTCACCGTGACGCGTGAGTAATGTTGGCACGTTACGAAAAGTTGCGTGAAGAAAATGACACAACGTGGTCCGCGTGTAGAACTCCTCCTCACATTTTTCGCGCGCAATGTTTCTTAACGGCACCACCTTCGAAACGAGCCTGAACGCGTTTCAAGGGTGCTCCGTCCCTCCGGATCCCTAGGAGGGACGCCCTGTCCGACCGACGCGTGAAGTTCTGTGTCTCGCTCGAGTCTGGAGTGCCGTAAGATCTCTGCCTCTCGAACAAACGGAAAGGCGAATGCAAATTCAGCCTCTAAGAGCCACGTATGCAAAATCGGACACAAGGAACCCCTTCGGCTCGGTGACTCAATCGTTCGTTTTGATTACGGTAACATAAATTCAACGATTTACATACACGAACCGCTTGCTCACACCCCCCCGCACCGCCTCTCCCCAAATTCAGGCGGACGCATCGAGCCACGAGACATCGGGTGTCGGATTTGAGTTAGAATTTTGTCCCCTCTCAGTTTCCCACATCTGTTCTGTTTTGGGTCAAATGCTGGGGAAGGAGTCTGGGTCCGATTGGGGTCAACTTCAAAATGAGTCCATCTGCGCCGCCTAATTAGCATATACAAGCCCGTTCTAGTTGCGGCGAAGGAACAGCGAACGCCCACACAGAGGTTCTGTTCTGTAAAAAGTCACTTCCGAACGAGTTATGACACTTTTAACGCGCAGAATACCAACGTTGCCGAATATCCACAAACGTGAAAATTGTTTTATAGTGCCTACACACAAAGTCCTTGATAAAAAAATTCCATTCCAAACATTTGCTTCACCAGCTTGTTCCTGTGCTATTTAAAGTATCACTTTCGCTTTAGGTGTTGTGCCTAACAAAGATACCCAAAAAATTGCTCAATGATTCCGTGGTGGTCAGTAAAGCCACATTTTTCATGCAAGTATGTCATCCGTTCAAGTTGTGGTCATATGTTCGACCATATGCTGCTGGCACTGGAATTCGTAAGATTTATGCCTCGATTATAGCTTGGCTCATGTTGCCCCCTTCGGGCAGTCGCTCTTTTTTTTATTTTGTGCGGGACTTCTTCAACATTTTAACGAAAGTATTTCCGTGTGCTTTTTAATGCTTGAGCAATTCGTCCATTTTATTTTTGTTCGCATGGTTTATCTTGTGTTTCCGTATGTGTATGTGTGTGTCTGTGATGGTGGTTGGGTAAACAAAATAATGAATTCCAGCACTTCGAGGGAATCCCGAATGGAGATTAATTGGATAAAATTATTGGAACATCATTTCCTTAATGTGACACATTTTTCATGCGCCTTCCTTCAACAACCAGCTGAAAAGCATGGGACTCTGCTTCCCTGTGCAAGTTTGGGGTTTCAGGTGTTTATATGTGTGTGTGTGTATGAATGTGTGTATTTGTGTGGATCATCACGAGGACACACAAAAAGGGGTGCGCATATGTCTCGAAAAAGTTAAACTCAACCAAAACGAAGCGTTCGTAACGCGAGCCATTTAAATTCAAATATTTCATCGCTAAATGCCTAAAACGTGATATCGATTCGAATGGCGCGAGCGAGCGCGCGCGGAAACGGTTGAGCGTAAGCCGAACCGAGCAAGTGTAGCCCAGGAGACGACGTGCCGGGGGACTTCGGGCATCAGCCGAGAGCTTTTCAATGCATTAATGTGCGCATCGCGGCGTTCGAGAGATTCCAGCTGACGCTTTTGGCTCGGAGCGCATTCCTTCGATCTTCCTGATCTTGCACGAGGGCACGGTTCGCTGGGTTGACAGCGAAACACCGGCGGCATCTGGTTGCATCTGACATTTCGGTTTTTCGCCGCCGGCAAGTGGCCGAGGGGATGATGCTACCGGGAGATAGTGACCTACGCGAATGTGTACGAAAGCGAAAACTTTTCCTTTCCGCGATGATACATGGATCATGTGTATGAAAACTGCACGACTTTAGAACGATAATGTTGAGCAGCGCAAATTGGCAGGTTCGTGTGTTAAAAGGTTCCCAAATCAACAAAGTAAGGTGTGGTCAACCGATGGGTGTTTTATAGCACACCAGTGCTACATATCCCAGGGAAACTTGAAAATATGTCTCATTTTTCGTTTTTCAACACATGCTAAAACATTCGTTGACTTTTTATTCAGACTCAGACAGCATCACGATACGTTTGCTTTGGCAAAACAGTTTGTTATCGAATAACGGTAACTACATCCAGTCGATATTTTTCTTAACTTTTTCAAAGCTATAGCATTTTTAACACGTTGACTTCCAACCTTTTTTAGCTCACTGTTTTGGTACAGTCTGTTTTTATAAAATTAGTTTATAATATTTAATAAACCGATGTTTTTCAGCGCTAAGCAAAGAATTAGCTTACCAAGGAATTAGTTGTTAATATTAATATAATTTTTATGTTGCATTTTCATTTATTCATAGGATAAAAACTTTTTAGAAATTATAAAACTTTTTTAACACCTGGCTATCAAAAATGATGACAGTCGACGTATTAAGTAGGTATGAGAGAAACATGATGATGATTTTTCAAAACATTCAATATAAAATGGTGTATTTCTATTTTGTACACTAACTCCAAACCACCTGTTTGTTGTTTCTTGTTAAAGATTCCTCTTGTACAAAATGTTTAATTTCTTGAAGTAAATGAATCCAATTCAGTCTATTCGTATCTTTGTGGTGAGTAATCCAGCACCGATCGGTGTTAAGAGAGAACGAATAGATTCCAGTAAGAGGACAACCGAAAAACCTGTCGCACTATGAACTGCCCGGTCTGGTGTAGCCGCTTGCCCTCCTTCCTAGTCCACGGTTCCGTCGGTTTCCAGCAAACCGTTTTCACTTTCGTTGGACAAGACCATGCGGTGATCGAACAAGCGTTCGAAAAAACCCGTTGTAACATCCAGGGGTGACGATACATGGGTGCCTGCACACTCTTTCGCCCTTTGCCCCCACCCCCTCCGCACCCGCCTGTCCCAGGACACGATCGCACGCGATTGCGGCTACACGCGGCTGTCAGGCGCTTGTACTTGTACGGTTCCTTCGCTTCTCCTGCGACTGCGGCGATCTTCTCCATCCGGGGATCGCAGTGTTGCCAGTGCGCACCCCGGCTACCACGTCGTTGGCAGCTAATGCCGGCGCGTACACATGAAATTGGTCACGATTCTGATATTTCGTTCTGAATTCCGTAACATTCTTCTTGCCCGGTTGTGTGCCGCGTGGCATCGTACCCGGTTCGGGGTGATTTGCGCCGTACCGCCGGTATGCCGGTATCGCTCGGGCCGCGTGGTTTAGTGATTTCCATTGGTTGCCAAACCAGTCTCCAGCTAAGGCGCTAGACGAGGGCCCCCTTCGGCAGCAGGGCGGCCAGGGAGGTGGCAAATGTTCACTCCGAGTCGGTTAACGCGCGTTCGCCTCCTCGGTGGACGGAGAGTTGGAAGTTTGGAGCGCGTTGCATCATGTACACCGGCATCGCCGCCCTCGGACGCTTCCTTCGGAGCGTGCCCTGTCCACCAGGTATCAACCGCAGGTTTGGCGTCATAATGCCAACAAAGAACCAACAATGGTGTTTAGAAGTGTTTAGAGTGCACCTTCGGCCACTATAATCAGCGTCGGGAGCTCTCCCGGGACGGTGCGCGGCCGGTGCACGTGAGGTAATTTTTCCAATAATGGAACCTCCACCCACGGGTCCGTCCACCGATGTATCGGTCCGTCGCCTCCTAGGGAGCCTTGGGTGCCGAGCATACGCGGTTTCGATCGCTTTGATATGAAAGTGCTTAAAAGTTGAACCCTTATTGACAGGGTTCACGGGGTTTGCCTCCCGGGCAGCTGGCAGCCCTATGGCGCCCGAACACATGGGGCCGCTCGCGGCTGCTACCAACGCCAGTAGGCGCCGAAACGAAGCGAAACGTCAATGTGTCAATATGGTACGGCGCATTGTTTCCTGCGGGGACGCGCTGAGCGCAACGTGCGACCTTTTCTTCTCGCCCTGACAGCCGACCGACACGCAGAACGTAGTCACGTCGGGCGTCAAATTGAGTCTGGTGCCTGGTACAGTACACGCATGGAGGCTCAGGCTTAAAATAATGGACCGCCGGAGCGCGTAACGTGTCATGGGAACCATTAAACATGAAGCGATAATATAGATGTGCAATGATTTAATATTGTTTAAGTTTTACTTCAAAGTACCTTAGTTTCAGTAAAATATGTCTAAATCTTTTGAAAATTAAGTACGTTGGATGTCTTAGCGCACTTTTCGGAACATAATAATTTGACTTAAATCCTGGCGAGTACAACATACTGCAATTTTACACTGACGCCACTGATTTCAAAAATATTTAACAGTATTCATTAGTCTGAGGCCTTTGAAAAATGCAATTCATTTGCATTTCAAATATGCTTACTCCTGTTTAAAATACATGGTGATGAGATCAGTTTGGATTTCTATGATTAGGAATATTTGGCGCACAAAGAATCTATCAAATAATCAAATTAAACTTTGCATTGATTTATCTACCTCTTCTAGACAATACATATGTAGAGAATAAAGCGAAATTCGCACCTCTTTTGAAGTTCCATTCATATTTTTCCTGATGTTTATACCTTTGCGTCGAACCTTTTACGGCTCGGCTAATCTATTGTCGCAATGTCTGGAATCCTTAAACTTCTTCTTACATCTGTTTGACTTTATTCGCTCCTCTATTAATTTCAACGCTTTGTAGTTCAATTTTTACAATCCCTTCCTATCTCCGTTCCCTAATCTTTTAGATTGCTGATCTATGTTTCTTGCCTTAGTGTTAGGTTAGGAATCTAGTCTTTCTTGTTTTTCTGTTAAGTCGTCAGGCTTAGGTTTTTGTCGTAAGTTCTACATGAAGCCCTGTGAGGCAGAAATATTACTAATACTTGAACACTTTTTAAGATAAATAAAAACATATTTCAGAACACGCGAGTAGTATATTAACGATCTTTTAAATTTTCTGGAGAGATTGATGCATGTTCAACTTGAACATTCTTTTATAAACGAATAATGAAGGGACAAATATATTTTGCTTCGGTAGAAGTACATCATATACTATTACAAGAGGTTTTCAAACTTTATCGTCTCCTGTCTGATTATTTACCTCAGGACCTGACTGCCTTAAATATGTATAAATGTTGTCATATAAACTTCTTTCATATGGACTGGTTGAAGTTGATCCATGCTCTGGGAGAAACTAAACTGCTTGTAAGATACTCCGTTAGTAATTACATTAAGATAAATTAAACGTGATTTGTCTTTGGCTTATCGTAATAATCGCGTCCGCCACGGGCTGTATATTTTAGAGACCCGTTTTGATTTATCTTTCGTGAAAAGGCAATTAGAACGTATTAACATTGAAATTTATAATAATTTGTGTCAGCCTCTCAGTAAGTATACGAGAGGAGGGGGTGAAACATTATATTTATTTCACACCACTTGATGCCCCTCCGCGCGCAGCCCGATGATTATTACTACAAACATTATGAATATTTATACGCCCGCGGTCTGACCTCACACGCACTCGTCGCTCGACTTCCTGCTCGACTTCAGCTGTCAATTACATTCACCTGCGGCGCACCAAGGTGCCTCCGGCGTGGCTCCGGCATCCGACTGCTTTGCATACTCGGTTCCGGTCGATTAAGGCGTCCGTGCGTCCCGCGGAGAAACCTTCCGTGGGCACATTCTGGCCGCCGGGGTGCTCTTGATCCTGCACCCCGAAAAGCCAATGATCCCCGGATATTGATGAGTGGCGGCCCGGTAGAACAGGTCAACCGGTATTGTCCCGCCCGTGCCGTGTGCTCGTAAACACGCCCGCGGATACACACTCCACTCGCGGCATCGAGAAAAGCCCTACACAACCTGTTCCGCGAGCGGGCGGGCATTCCGTGCTTCGGCGTCACGAGCTTCCGTGTGGCGTGGCAGAATGGAAAATTTTAATCCCCCCACGAAAGAACACGGATCTGAGGAGCAAAGGATAAACTAAGAGTAAAAAACGACAATCGGAAACACTCCCACTTGTGGGAGCTCAAGAGTCCCGGAATGGAAGCTGCTGTAGGTAAGGTGCTTGTAAAGTGAGGAATTAATGGAGCACGGATGAATATGGAAAATAAAGTAAGCCAGCACGGCGAGCGCTACCCTGTCCCCGAGGAAGCCTTCAATCACTCGTCGTTTCGCTGGTACGCCAGTGATCGCACCGATCGCTGTGTCGGGCCGCTTGGGGAGTCAATTTTTCAAACAACTACCCCAAAAAGGTCTTGCCGCGATGCTGCTCGGTGCTAAAATAGGTCAACGGTAAAAGACCAGCGCTTTCGGATAAAGTAATTATCCAATGCTGCCTGTCTGCTACGGCCCGGTGTTTGCATTACAGCAATGGAGCGAAGAAGCAGAAGAAACAAAAAAACAAAACGTACGTCACAAGAAAGGCAAAGATCCTCCGGAAGATCGGCCCGAAACGGTGGGAGCCGAGCGGGTGCGGGTGCAGCTCGAAGCTCACTGATTCCTACTCCACTCCATCACGCTAATTGGCCCAATGAAATAAAACGATGGCAAAGCAAAGCAATAGGCAAGAGTCGGACAAAACAAACCGTGTGCAGCGGCGCACGGAAGGCTCGGAATCGATAGCGGCGGCGGCGGCGGCGGCAGCAATTTTCCGCACGGTTGCGACTGAAAATGGCACTTTTAATAGACCGGACTCACTGTGTGAGTCGTCCGTATTTTGCCGCGTGAGACACTAAAAAGTCATCGGGTTGCTTCTGCGAACCCTCCGGAGTCTTGGGCTCCGGATGGAAGAACAAGATTGGTTTAATTCGATCGGAGTGGAGTCGCCTTCCTACGCCAGGGCACAGTGCGAAAGTGATGGAGAAAGCAGAGGACATAAGATTAGAGCTTTTTCAAATTACTTTTATTTTGATTCAAGGAAGGTATAGTTAATCTTTTTGCATTCCTTTTTTCGATTCTTATTTTGGTTTATAACAAACAAGTCAGTTACACATAACGCGTTAGCATAATAATTTGTTTTCACTTTAAAAATGGGAATATACAGATTTTTCACGTTTTATTGAATTTATATAACTGCTTCTGTTTTCATATAAATTTTCTAACTTTGAAATGGCCTTTGAGCTTTTCTGTCTTCTGTACTTCGTTAATTCAGACATTATATGACTAAAGATCATCATTCTTAACATGGTACTCTTCTCTAAAAATATACGTGGTGCACAATTTATGTCAAAATCAAAATTCAAAATTTTTGTTCCAAAACCAATCTCAAACCAAGTAGCAAGCCCATCGTCCGATGCAGCACTAGAAGAACCCCCGCAACGAGCGCCCTTGGTTTGGTCTGAAGAGTCTGAAGAAACTGTCAGAAGAAACTAGTGTTGCCATGTCCGATGATAAGAGCACTAACGTTGCCAGTTGCTTTTTCACACAGCACGCGGAAGGTTGTCGTTGTTGTCGTCGTCGTCGACAGCCTCTATCCGTTCGCCTCACTATTCCCCTCCCTCCGATCCAAGGGCTGAGGGATCTTTCTCCCAGCGGGAATTTTCTCCAATTGGCATTAAAACGGAACGCGAAGGCTCCGTTTCGTTGCTGCCGCAGCTGCAACATAAGGAGCAACACCGTAATCTGCACAGCGGCAGCTAACGAGTCTGACGTGCGCGGGATTAATGCAAGCATCGGGACAGCTCCCGGGGGTGGCCGCGGGATAGTAGCTGAAATGAAGTAGTAAGTAGCCCTTTTGCAACGGGGTACTTGTGCGGGGGTTGGAGCGCGCGGTGGTTTGCCGAGACCTGCATGTAACACGTCAGCCGAACAAAGGAACAATCATCACGTGAGGTGACGAAAGTTGCATAATTTATTCGACAGGATAAGATGTTTATTCGGCAGGGATGGAGCGCGGGTGGAGAGCGGTAAATGTCAGAGTGGACTAATTTCTTCAAATGCAGTAAATGTGCGCGACTCATTGTGGGAAGGTTGTCCGTTATGCTTAAGCTTTAGATAGGGCTCGATTAACAAGTTAAGCACTTTGACATCCGTATATTTAAAGCATTCTTGTTTGACTAGAAGATTTCTATCTATTTATTACCTTATACTAAAAATGTACATCAATTTATATATAATGTAAGCCTCTCTTTTGGACACCATTGACCTATTTATGTGCAACCACCTTTAACCTTCGTTACAATTTAAATAATTCCAAGCATGAACATGGAAACCTCTCTGCTTCAAAATTACATTAACAACAATAACAAAAACCCCTTTCAAAAAGAACACGACATCGAGGTCAACGTTGGTTGGAGTTCTCGCACAGGCGCACCGTGAACAAATGTACACAATTTGACCGGTTCGCTAGCCTGGCCGTTATAATGGCTATCATTCACGCTCGCGAGATAAGTGACTTCTTCAAACGACACTCAGCAACGCGAAAACGATTTCAATAAACCACAAACATGAAGCCCGCGAGATTTCATAACCCCATACAACCCTCACCGTGGAAGGGCTTAAGATTGGCCAGTGTGTCGTTTGTATTTTTACCAGTAGTTTTGGTTTTCCTCCGCTTTGCTGGCTCCGGCGTCTCGGAGCCGAAGGAAATGCCGAAGTGCGGGCTTGCGGAGAAGCTCGAACGAAATCGAACGAAAAATCAATATCATAGTTCATTTGGGTTATGTTTGTCACGAAGCGCATTTGTAGCTACGGCTCCGTACCCTCCCCCTCCCCCACGATTTGGGGGAGTCCCCATCGCCGTGGCGGGATCACTTTCGTCCGAAAACCCCTTCAGGTTTTTGCGGGGTTCAGGTTTCATTCATGAGCTGTGAAGAGCATAATCCGCCGTCGCCCGTTGGACGTCGTTGTTTTCCTTCACCCTCCTACCGTCGAACGCTGTTCGCTGGGGCCGTGTCGAAGTGGTCCTACCAGTGCGATGCAGCAAGTAGCAGCAACCCCTTGTCCCGGGCCGCAGAAGACTATGTTGGCTGCAACATGCTGTAAGTGCACCTTCGCCAGGAGTCCTGACAGCAGCAGCAGCAGCCGTGACCATTGAGCAAGCGATCCTCGAGAAACCCTCGAGGGGGAACCGGGGCCGGGTGTTTTCGCTTCTCCCATTTTCCACGACGGTGCAGCCGAGCGAAATGCAGCCAAAGAGTATAGGTTACTTGTGGCGGTGTGTAGCGAATGGCAGCAAGAATTGAAATTAGGAATTCACTCTTGCTTTCGAACGTAATGCTTCGGGGGGATGCGGGAAAGGGAATGGCTAAGAGGCGGTATCGTTCGGGATCCACTGCACACTCTCTCCTCCTCCCACCCTCCCCCACTATCGTTGGGCAGTTGTCTGCGATTTGATATTAAATTTATTTTAATTATGTAACTTCCTCGTCAGACCCGGAGACGGAGAGAGGACGGAGAGCTTGCGGCCGGGAGAACGCACGAACTAGACGAAAACCGCGGGTTCTTTGTTTCAGTCGGTCGGCCGGGCTAATCAAGAACCGACCCGAAGAGCCGGAGCGGTTCGCCGTGAGCACGCGGCCAGTCAGTGTGTTTATTGAAGACAGTAATGAGGCAATTTGAAGCGAAATGCCCATTGAAATTTGTTTGATCTTTTCCCAAAAGGTCAGTGCGCGCCGGGAAAGCGCGGGGGAATGAAAATTGGTTGCGATTTGTTATTGTGCCGATCTGTTCGTTCTTTTCCCCCCGCTGATGTTGGTTGGACTTTATGGTCCGATTGCAAATATTATCTACTCTTTCTGGTGGATCGTTTAGTAATCCGATCGTTAATCTAAACATCTCTCACAGCGGTTACGTGACGTGCCGCGGAAATGTCATATCGAGGTGAAACATTTTTCGCTGGTTTTCTCCAGCATGTATTTTTTCTATACCTGTAAATATACTACATCTTAAAAAAAACAATTGCCAAAATTTTTAATTTTCTCGCTTTCTCTTGTTTTATTTATTCTAATCAATGTTTTTGAATGTCAAATTAAATTTTATTTCCTACAATTCACACAGTGTAATGTTGTATAAATTGCTTAGAACAACCCAAACCCCAGATGTAGTCCTGTGGAATTAGATAAATATTTGTTAGTAAGTAGTAAATTTTTTATTTAATGTTGAATACCTTGTATAGGTGCTATTTAATTTTATTCTCGTTTTTATCCTTTCAAAGGTATTTATTTTCATGGAATAAACGATCAATAATGCTCACACTGATTGCTGACCACTATAAAACCACACACCTTTTCAAATTGTAGTATTAATGCTTTGTACCGTATGATCAACACACATGCATGTTTGAAAAACAACCAAGTTGTATAATATGGTAGAAAAACATCGTAAAAGATGGTGCGAAAACTAAAACCGCTAAATCGGTCAACATTCTCTACCCTTTCACTATTCAACAACAACATTAAAACACTCCCTCGCTCGATCAAACCGACCAGCACAATCCCTCAATTCAATGGTAATAAACTGATTGGATAAATAAATGATCTGTCCGGTCAGCTGGCTCCGTTTCTCGTTCCGCGGACGGCACGACGCGAAGTGTCGCGGCGATGGTGGCCCCGGCGCTGTAAGATGATGGCTCTTCTGGCGGTTCGTCATTAAGGTGTTTATGTGTCGTCGATACCTTGTAGAGGTTGATTATGAGAAACACAATCATTATGTGGTACATCGAGCTCACATGCACCGAAAGAAGGGCCCCACGCGATTCCCTTTGCTCCCAACTTTTCTTTCACTCCGGTGCCCATCATTCGCGAGCGCTCGAGGGGAAACACAGCCCGGTTTTGTTTTTGTGTTCCCGCACCGATCGCCAGCCTACCATTGAATTGCCTCCGGTCGAACTGGATCGATCCGTGCGGGCAAAGAGACAGTTTCCATCATTAATTAAAGCAGCGGGACAGTTTAGCAGGGAGTTTTTCCTGTGGCATTTCTTCTGTTTGCGTGTTTTTTTTTTGTTTTTTTAGAAAGTGTTTCAAAGGAATCGGAGAAATGTTCGACTCGGTGGTTCTTTAACATACGAGTGCGTACGGCGATGGGAAGAAAACGGAATGGATTGATTCCCTTGGCGATGATGATAATGATGGCAGAACATGTGCCGCACTCGGAAGCTTTCATACGCGGGAGCACACAAATCACAATGCGTTCCAGAGTGTTATCGCTACAACCAGCTTTTGCGCATAGTTTACACGTGGTTCGTGTGGATCGACCGTCGCAAATTGTTGTAAAACGGTGGCTTCGATTTTGAGAGCATTTTTTCATTCCCTATGTTTTTCTTTTCGCTTTGCCTGGTGCACGCAAGATCACATAATTGAAACGGAGACGCTGACGTACGAACCGGTCAAGCTGTCAGTTGAACCGGTTCGTCGCTTGTTTTACTCATGTCGCTCGTTGATGTCTTTCGTTGGTGCGCAGTGCGAATGATAATAACTATGAGTGTTTGTTTTTGTTTCTTCTTCTGTCTGTTTGATTCAACTTCAGCCAAAAGAGTTGGTTGAAGATAAGTTTATCTCAAAGGAGAATATGTAAAATAAAATAAATGCATTTTTCGACCTAGTGTCAGTATTGACTAACACTAGGTCTACCGCTGACTAATGGTTTTTTTTCACCATTGCGGATGGTGCGATCTTTCTCCTCTGATCTGACGGCCGATCATCGCTGACGTGCTTGCTTCGTCAGCCCACCCGGGCGAGCCGGGGTCGAAAAAAACACGCTCGATTCAATTATTGATTGGAAGATGCTGTTGATGTTTGTTCGCATTTGATTGAAACGATGATTTGGCTGATTTTCAATTATCACCCGCCGCTTCATCGATTCCGTTTCGTCGATTTCACCGTAAACCAGCGGGACTACCACCTCGGCTCGCTGCGGGGGTGGCAGAACTTTAACTTCAGCCTAATCCGATTTGTATCGATGGGCCGATTTGGCCGCCACCTTCGAGAACCGAAACCGAGACGGGGGGCGGGAAACGGGGCGTTTTGACGATGCGTCCGATAATCCGCCGGTGATGATTGCCATTCCCGTGTCATCGTTTTCCAGTTCCTCTTCTTTGCGCCCCCATCTCTAGGCTTTGTGAATCGTTTTAATTGAATGAATTGTTGCTCGGCCCGAGTCCAAGGAGTCCGAAAGGAAACTGGCAGCAATCGGCGCATTCTTGAAAGGATCGCGTTGTCTAGGATCGACCGAACCATGGGGGGATGAGAAAAAAGGGGATGGACAAGTGTCAAAGCGTTTGTCAAGCTGTTACCCGAAGATTACCTCCCCATCAATGGTCGCGATGCTAAAAGCTTACCGACACAAATCATGCAACGCATAGGGCGATTGTGAGCGCGCAGCGGCAAAGAAGCATCTCCGAGGGAGGGATTTTAAATTTAACATCGAGCGGAAATAGTTTGACCTGCTGGGGGAGCAAGCCTTGCGTGCAGCATCCAGCCGGAGGAGGAACTCGTGAACGATCTCAAGGCAAACGGCGTGCGGGCAGAGTGTCGGGCAGAGTGTTATAGAAATAATCGGAGTGATTCAGATAAGAAGATGTCGAAATTTATTATTATTAAGGCAGGAAACTCGTGTTTATTGTTATTAATTTTATAGCCACTTTTTCACCTTCCACCAGCCAATACACTGGTTGCCTTTTACACCGGTTTTCGTTTGCGGGCGCTTTATTTTGCCTCGTCTCCGCCGGTGTACTCTTGTTTTCTTGTTATTGTTCCACCCCCCGTTTTTCAACGCACAAAAAAGAAACTGAAGTGATCATGTTCGCGGTGCGTCCTCTTGCGCCAAGAGTGGTTTCGAGCATGAATAACAAAAAAGGGCAACGGGCAGAAAATAAACCACCGTCCGTCCTCGCTCGAAAGCGGGCTGTCCACGTAAAACGGAAGAAAACGGACATACGCACACGTACACACACGTTATAGACAACGCCACCCGAACGCGACTACATTTCATGAATGAACATTCCACACGATCAGCGGCGATCAGCGTAAGACAGCGAGAACAAACAAAGGGAGGAAAATGGAAAACAAAACAAAAACAGGAAAAGAATAAGGTAAGTTGCCAAGAGCGTAGAACAACCCACCTCTCCCCTTCCCTACTCCGGAGGATGGGGTGTAAAAGGATGCGAAAGAACCGAGAAAACATAGCGGAGAAAAGCGGCCAGCTCCCCGTTAACTAGGACAAACGCGACGCGGACTTCGAAAACACACATCGGACAAGACACGGAACGTCGATAAGCGCAAGATTGTGCTCGAGCGCGAACCATTCTGCGAGACACGCGACGACCGATGTCCGGGACGGAGAAACAGGCGGATCGCTAATTTGCGATCGCCCGTGGATCGTAAATTTGGTAATTAGTGTTTTCGTAGCATTTACTCTCGTTCGGTGCGAAATAAAATGTTCCCGACGATGGGAGAATGCATTTCCTTGCATTTCTTTGCATCAACGAAATGCATCGATAGCAAATTTGAAACACTTGCGACTTGGGAAGCAGTAAATTTTGACGTCATCTCCGCGCTGCAGCACTTTGCCGCTTGATCGCTGCCAGCACGTGCAACCCGACCGGTAGATCCGGTGGCCATCGGAGAGTCGCAGGTGGACACGGGCCAAGGTAGCTTTTAGCACATGCCTCCCAAGCCAAACAAAGCGCATCGGAGCGATAGTAATTATTTCCATAAATAAGCGTCAACAAACGGCGGTCCGTGTGCATCGTCTACTCTATTCCTTTTTTCCTTATCCGGTCGCTCTTTTTTCTTCCTCACCCTGTGCCAGGGAGAGAAACAGATTAAATAAATGCATATGTACATTGAAAGAGAAAAAAGAGAACGCGAAGCTATCTAAACCGTGCAATGTGCACCATCTGCATGCGGATGAGTATTTTAGCTGGATGCGGTGTCGGTGTGTGCGGTCGCATTCCACCCCAATCGAACGCGTTGCCCATACGGTTGGAGAAAAATCCTAGCACCAGAAATGAATATTCAATTTAGGGTTCATACGTTACGGACTAATTTTAAGACCAAGCTGCGAATTATGACCGGTTGGGGAATGGAGTTTTAAAAAGCGAAAAAAGTGCAGCTTGAACTCTGGGATTGTTGCTTCGTTGTTCCGTTTTTCTTCTCCACGTTGAAGCCGTTTCTTGTTTTTGCATTAAACGTAAATTATTTCAAACTAACCTTCAACATTTCCCAAAACCATTGAACGCATTTATTATGTTTGAAAAATGTCTATTTTATTCGAAAATTACCTTTGGTTGTTTATTGCATGCATTTTTATATGCACATCATTTCTTCAGAAGACCCATGCACAAAATACACAGTTTTTCGATCCAATCTTTCCCTTCGCCACAGCGTCGCTTACGATGCGTCATGCGTACGCCCAACGAAAACCCGACCATTTCCCTACACGCAACCCGAGCCGTCGATAATTTCGTTAGTTAAGGAGCGCATCGCATTAACCGAACCGTTTATGTGTTATTAAGCCGACCCCGTGTGGGGTACGTAGGCGGTGGGCCTTAAATTATCTGCCCGGCGGCCAACGTAACGCATCCGCCCCGCATTCGCCATGCGGCAAAAGCGCTTAAAATGTTCGCCTTGCGGGAAAATGTTAGCCCGCGCGAATGCAAATATGTTTCGCTGCACAACATATTGCGAACCTTTTGTCTTAGATTTGCCCTGACCTGTCATTACATTTCACTACAATTTGAATACAAATGCGAGGAGTGCTGATAATAACGGCCGTGAGTGAAGGCAAGTTTTGAGGGAGGATGAACACATTAAGGAACAAAGGTTTGTTAAGATTTTCTGTGTGTTTTTCATTTTTGGAAAAGGATGTTTGAGTATGATGCAACTCTTGCATTCGTTACGTTGCCGACGAAGGTAAACTTTGTGGTTGGTGAATTTACAATCCGAAATTTGAATGAACTTCAAATAAATTATTTTTCACTGCAGTATTGTTATTTGGACCGTTCGATGCACTCTGATCAACTTTATCACGTACAAATCTTTAACCATTTGCTTTCGTGTTTAAGAGTCCCCCTAAAAGATCCAAACCCCTTTCCTCAACCTAACAGAAAAGTTTGAAAGTAAATTTCTGTCATGAACCTGACTAGAATGCATTTCTGGCAACGACCAGTCGCGCTGTTTCGGTACGGACATCATTTTGCTTTCGACTAATGGATCCGTAAAGATAATCCATCATAAAGATTTCCACCTTCTTTGTAGGCAGTTGTAAAACGTTAACTCTTTTTCCTCTTCCCGTTAAGACCTTCTCATGAAACACAGCGTAAATGCAACTTGCAGGGACTTTAAACCATTTAATGGTTTTGAAATGTTTTCTACCTTGTGCGATCCGAGGCGAATTAATCCAAAGTGCCCCAAGTGGCGAACGACGGTGAGTAAAATGTACCGAGAAATGTCGCGAAAAACCCGGCCCCGTACGCGAGGGGCGCAATAAATAATACTTCTCAAAACACAACTGCTATCGGACATAAATAATTAATAAAGTTGATTAATTTCGCTCGCCTTTTTACGACACTGCGCTCGGGTAGCTGTCGTTTTGTCGGGACGCCGGATGGTCCGGGTGGAGTAAAAGTAGCGACAAAAATGTGTTTTCCTTGGGCGAACATCGCAATCGGTAGCTGAAGCAGAGCGCCGGAGCGATGGAAAGTGAACCGAGCGCGCTGGACGCAGGATCCCCTAAAACCGGATCGAATTGCACGAGGGGATTAGGGGGGGGTTTGGGAGGGATTGCGGGTCCCATTGATACACCCGGCACGTCCAGGGAAAGCGTGCGAGTGTGATAAACCATTGGTGAAGATAATTTTCCGATAAATCGATTCTTAACGAGTCGAACAACGCGAGTCGAACCGAACCGAGCGTGAGCGAGAAAGGATCGAACGATTTGAGTCACCTTTATCGTGCCGAATCGAAAGCTGCTATAACGCAAACGAGACTTTTCTGATTTCAGCCTAAGACTTCACACGAAGACCACCGTACGGCAAGGCGGAAACCCCCAAACCCGAAAGCACCTTCGCCGCCGTGAATGATAATTTGCTTGAATGGGCTTTTTTTGTTTGGGTGGATAATTTTGTGTTGTTGTTAATCTCTCTCTATCTCTCTCTCCAAGTGTGGCTGTGTGTGTAACTCGCCTGGTGTTTGTGGAACGGTTGAAGGATAGCTCGGTGATGGAATGACAGCAAATTTACATTAATTAGCATCGCTTAAGCCGGGCGGGATCGGTGGGGTCGCTCGCCGGTGGGGAGGCGTCAAATTGTTGACAAAACTGCCGAATTTTGATTGCTTTGTTTTCCTCACCCCGTTCCCCACCTGGGGGTCCGGGATGTTGGATCTTGGACGATGGGGCTATGGCGTACGGTTAATGATTATTTACGTTTCCCATCGGAGACAAGACTAGCTAGTACATCTGGTTTATGATTGGGCTCCGTGTCACGGTTGACGAGCGCCGCGTGTGTTCGATGTGATAAAGCAAACAGCGTTCGGTTCGGCTCGGAACTGCAACCCGTTGGATAGGTTTTGATAGGATGACCCGGGTTCGGGCACAATTTCACCAAAAGCTGCAAGCCTGCTTGTGTCGTACCAGTGCAGTGCAAGAGCCGATGATCGTTCCAGAGGTTTTGTTGTGGTAGAACAAACAGACTTTTCGAACCACCGACCGAGCCTGTCAATAAGTCGACCTCGTGAATCACGGGGCTTTAATAGGAACTTTATTATGTTTATAATGGAAGGGACTGATTTTCCTACGCCCAACCACGGGTCGTACCGGTCTATTGGGGTCTATTAAACGGGCCACGAAATCAAATAATAATGATTATCTTAAACCACACCGGCGTTCGCTCAAGTTTGTTTTTCCCAGTCCGAACGAGAACGAACGGAACGAGCACAAGGAGGAGAATAAAAAACAAACTCAAAACAAAAAAAAAATCCCTTCCAGTGGGGTTGCATTCGGGAGGTTGCTACAAAAACCGATGCCCACAGCAAACCTCCTTTGCACTCGGAAACGAGAATAATATATAAATATCCAAGGGTATTAAGTGGGAGGTCAACATAAACCACCCTGCGTTATTACGATCGTTCTTTTGCCCTTACTGTCCTCTTACCTCTTTCCACGCGATCGTTTCGCGATCGAAATCGGGGACCGACCAAAACTGGTGCACCCGGGAGATCACCTCATGACTAATCCCTCAGTCGTCCGGCGTGCGCCAAGGAGTAACCCGTCTTCAAACGTTCTCTATCGGGGAAGCGGTTTATGTTCGAGTATGGTTTACGATTGCAAAACGAGCTGCAGCAATAAACTGCGGCCAGAACGGAAGGCAACGTTTGAAAGCTAAGGTTTGTCGGTAGTATTACGCTGTTTCTTTTTTTAATAACCACCTCACAAGGTTTCGTCACAGAATGAACTCAACCGCTTACTGTGGGGTGGGTTGTTGTTTTCATTTTTTTTTTAATTCTCCCCCTTCCGTGGGTGCTTTGTGTCATCTTTGTGGCGACAGCAGTAAACTTAATCCGCCATATGAAGTGTGTATTATTTAACCATGTTTAGTAGTGTTTTTTATTGCCGTCAGCTGGCAGGTTAGTGAACTAGGAATGCAATGAATAGGAAGGAAGCAAATGACTACCATAAAATATCGCGCTTAAGCAAATTTGTAGTGAGTTATGAATATTTTGAAGGTCAAGTCATAGTCGGAGGAAGTTACAAAATGGTTTCAAAAAAACGAATTCAGAAATTCTGAATAAACATAACGCTATTCAAGAGTATTGGTCTTGTTTTGGTTATTTATCAAAGTAAAAACTAGTTATTATTAAGTAAACTAGGTAAGTTATCAACATAGATTGATTTGCTAGAAATGTTGTTGTTCTAAACACTTCGTTGATTAGCAATGCGTAGTAAAATAGCATGAAGGACATGGATCTTTTTCAACCTCAGGAAAATTTCGAATCCAATACTCGACCAATAATAGGACCCAAAGTCCATTTTGAGTAAGCATTTGATGAAGGAAAGGATGGCAAAACCTTCACCAATCTCAATTCTAAAACATTTGTTCCTAACATGCACGCTCCGCTCCACGTGTTTAGTAAACACTAATCCACTCTTCGCTGCGGGGTGGAAAGAATTGCCCGAGAATTGCAAAAAGGGTATAATTCACCGGTGGAGGCGGTACGTAATGAAAGCGAACACCACGCAAACCCAACACCCACCCGGACGGCCCCCGATGGAAAACCGTAGACAAAAAAACATACCGAACCACCACGTTGCATGCCACACGGTCATATTTAACAATAATTCCTAAATTAATCCGATCCATTAGTCGGAGCGAAGGTGGACGGACGGAACCGGACGGACACGGGGGTTGAAATAAAAAGGGTCGGCTTGGACCCGATGGATCCGGACCGACCTCGTTCTGACACCCCTCTCCTTCTGCGTCAAAGTAGGGCGGGATGAGTCCTACCGTGACTTATGCGCGTATAATTTCTCTTTCATTGCCTATTACTGCGCGTGGTTTGGAATTGGCAGCCCCGGGTGGGGGGAAAGGAAAGGGGAAATTGTCCGTTAAAAACACAAGGGCCATCGTCCTTACCTTGTGCCCCGTCTAGCCCAGTCCCGAAGCGTGTAAACTAATGAATCAACACGGCGGAAAGGTGTATGATTACTTACTTCGGGCATCCCCCAATTTTGGTGGGTGAATAATGTTCCAGCTTTTCCAAACCGGAGCAACAATTTAGTGGGCGAGTGGGCGAGAACTGAGTCACACACAAATACATACACACACACAAATAAACTCTCACTAGCGACACCCCATCGGCCATCGCTAATGAAATGATGACCTGTAAATTGGAGCGAGAAGAGGGTTGTCTCTCTTTCGGAGGGTCAAAAGGTGGCCATCGAAGGCAAACTCGGGGAAATGGAAAAGGATCTCCCCGGTGACGCATGCCCGTCCATCCGTCCGTCAACGGTGATAACGGTTCGGCAGCTGGGTAGGCTATTATCCTGGTGGCATGCGCGAGGACCATCGGCAAACCGTGGGCAAGATTGTAAACCATTTTACCAAAAATTTGCCTGCGCAAAGTCAAGGTGCTAGGTTTGTGTATATATATATGTGTGTGTGTGCCCCTAATTTTGCCATAGATTTACGATTATGGTTTCGTAAAGCGTCGGTTCCTGCGGCGTGTGAAAGTCGTGGCACGGGCGATCAAATTTCCGTTCAACCCCGGCGGGAGAAAAACGAAGTGTCCGTTTTAACACGATCCTGCCAACAACAAACGCGCTCCGCGTCAGCGTCACGGGTGGGCTCCGCGATCCATCTCATTGATTAGAGGGTTATGCTTATGCTAACCGTGGTTTTTTTTTTTTTGGAGTTCCTTTCACCCGCGAACCGGGGCCCCGAAAGTCAGGCCCGTAAAGAATGTAAATTGATTATTGACAATAGTCTTGCACAAACAGCAAACAGTGCTTTTTTTGGCCGCAGGGTGGAAGGGAGGCCTTACGTGTGCCTATGTGTGTGTTCGTGGCCTATGTTGTATGTCGCCATCGATAGCCGGGAAGGCATCGTGGGTTTCCTTTTTTGTTTCTAACTCCGTGCAGGGCTTTGTTTTTCCTCTTCTTCCCCGCGTCAAGTTTATTTACACACGTGACCTTGTTTGACACGCTTCCAATAGCTCATCGGATGTCGTGCGCGCGGTCGGTTCGATGTGGTTGTTATTTTCCGTTCAGTTTGGTTTTTTTTTTCGGTGTGGATTTGCATTTGTTGGTCCATCATTGTTTTTTTTTTCTTCTCCCAAAGGGCTCGCAAACCAACGGGAGGAATAATGTCGAAAACGATCAACACTTCGAAATGGGGGAGGTGAAGAGGGGACTCATTTTTATTAATCAATTTACACACGTTTATGAAATTTCTCACGGCCGCCGGCTATAGAAGGATTGGACATGCCGGGAAAGCTCATCACCAGGTGAGATAACTTCATACACATGAAGGACTGGATCAGGCCGGGACGACCGCTCTCCTTATCCCACATTGGCTAACAATGTAGAAATATGAAGCAGCTTGAACGTTTTGTTATGTAAAATCCATAAAAAAAACATAGACAATGCTAAATTGGAAGAAACCAATTAATTTCTTATTTTTCACTGAAGAAAAGGGGAACCCGTTTCGAAGGATAATGGTCGAAGTACACTGCATAGAATAGTTCGGGAAAATGACAAAACCCCATAAATGATGTCATTAGAAGATAAGCTTTTTCCTTGATTATGTTTAAGGATCGAAAAGGAGAGGATATTTACTAGCTGATGAAACAGTGCTACATTACCAAACTAAGGTAAACACATTTAACGTATTGACTCTGCAAGTAAATTCATGTAACTTTTACCTTTTGTTTCATGATTCTCATAGCGATCCAAGAGTGATGAAAAAAAGGTCGTCGCAAAAAAAAGGTGACTTAAAGACTGTAAAACACACTGTCCGCCACGCGTCATTATTTAACATTCATTTAACATCGGACGTCATCCCGCGGAACACGAGAAGAAGCGCCGTGCCACACGACCAATCGAACCCGCTAGACAGGCAGACGGGCCGGCAGACAGGAAGTAGAACACACCGGGTTGTGTGTATCCGCTAAAAGGACGCGTGCGGAAAGGGCGCGAGCCGGAGAAAGGTGGTTCCCAACCCGGCAATCCTCGACGAACGGCTTGGGAAAAGGCGGCGACTTTAAATGGAATGGAACGAACGCAAGGAGGATCCCCTTCGAGCAAACAGCTGCGAGGAAGGCTGTAGAATGGGTAGACAACACACGAGAGCCGTGTAACAAAATGAAAATAATAACGCGGAAAAAAAAGAAATAACACTCAACCGAACCGCACGCACCTCGACGCCGGACGCCGCCAAAGGCTAAATGATAGATTAACGCCGAATGACTTGTGCTTAATGCATTCGTAATGGACGCGCACGAGCCCCGCGGTAGGAAAGGTTCTAATGCTCCATTATTTTCCACACATTTCACAACCACCGTGGAACAAACCGCGTTCGGTTTTGGTCAGTTTGTGAGGTGCGTTTTAACTCTTCGCACCATCGCAGTTTTATGTTCTGGTCCGTCAGAGACCCGGTCGGTGGTTTTCTTTTTACGAACCGGTCGGTTTCCCGCCGCCCCCATTGCCGCACGCGCTACGGTGGGAAGCGTCTTTACATGTTTTCATGTCACTTTCTCATGATTTTATTAACAAGGTAACTCTTACTGATCTCCTCTGTACCGCAACGGTTCGGGGCTAATCCGTGAATTACAATGTAGCGTGAAATTGTTTCACCTTTACGGCCACACTCGAGAGCATGCTTCTCCCTTTTTCTAGAGGAGGGAGATGTTGCATAACAGTTTTGTTGGTTTGTTGTGAGGATCGGAGAAGGTATTGAGAGATGTGCTGGAACAAGGTTTAAAGGATTCTTCTTTGATATGTGTAGTTTTGTAATTTTCACATGAAATTTGCACATTATGTTCCTGTGGATGAATTTTGAATTTATGATTTAGTATTTTCTATATACATAATTTTTAGCTTTAAATATGAGTTAATTCGTTCATAAAGGAATTTTATATCACCAACACTTTCGCTCTATACATGATCAGCGTAAACAGAAAAGCGTAAATTGAAATTGGAATTATCAATAGTATTTAAATTGTTCTATTTGTTTGAAACGATAAGGATGATGAAATAAAATGATTGTGTTGAAAGAATGATTTGAAGGAAAGAAGAAAACATGAAAAGTTCGGAAAAAAGATGTTAAGATCGTTTAAATAAGACTCAAATAAAAAAATGTTACCTAATCTATCGACAATTCAGTGAAAACCATCGAAAGTATATGAATAGAGAGAATAAAATGGACTGAAATAATTTAATAATTTCACCATTTGCAAACAAATTACGGTTATAATTGCTCTTATGAGTCATCCCACCTCGGGTTGGCAACATTCGCCAACCGTTTGCCTCGCAGCTCCTAAATGCTGCACATAAATATCCACCATCGCCGATAATTTACGGCGAACTATGCTAAAACGACAATAAATCTGCCCAATGCGAAACTTAATTACCGTTCGCTTCCATTCCGCTCGGAACCCATTGCTTCCTCTTCCTTGCACCCACCCTTCCTTGGAAAACGGGCTCTGTCCAACCCATTAAAAAAGACCTACCAATTTTTCCGAACCCCAGCCCTCAAACAGCCCTGGAAATGGCCCGTGCGGGGATTTATCTACGTCGCGCGAAATGGAGACGCAAGCGATTGGCGATCTCCGGCGCGATCCGGTGACCACCAGCGGGAGTTGAGCGGTTCGGCGGCCGCGTGATTGAGGCGAGATTAATTCCTGCACTTTGGGTTGGGTAGAGATTAGATACCAGCAAATCACCCTCCCTGCAAGCATCTCTCGGGCGCAGCCAAATAGTCGGTGATCTCTAGGGCGCAAGGATTTTTGCAAGCTAGCAAGGACCGGGCCCTCGCCGATCGGACGATCGTACCGCTTCCAGGAGCCGCTTCTCGTTTGCTTCTCGACGTGTCTTGTCGTGTGCACAAATTGCTGCGAAAAAGCTGCCAGCGGCCGGTCGGCAAAGGTAGTTTTGTTGACTTTAGGACCTACCAAAGCGCGTCGCTGGTACAGGTTTCAGGCAAACCGTGTACTACTTGACCGGTCCGGGCTACCGGAGCCCGCTGAACGATCCGTATTTGATGGTAGGACTTTATTAAAATTTTAATTAAATTATATCACACCGCGATAGTCGCTGTCCGTCGTGGCGAGGCAACTCTTCAAGCTGGGC
Source organism: Anopheles ziemanni (assembly GCF_943734765.1). NCBI lineage: Eukaryota > Metazoa > Arthropoda > Insecta > Diptera > Culicidae > Anopheles > Anopheles ziemanni. The sequence goes on from NC_080705.1 coordinate 83,502,139, forward strand.
CGCGCTCGAACTCGTTAATCACCCCGGTCCGATCACCCAGGCCAAGCCCGCACCGGGCCAAGATCATGCGTACCTTACCCCTCGTACCGTAACGGTTCGCCGGTGAGTTAGCGATTTATGAATTGCCCTCGATTGCAAGTCGACTCAACACGCTTGAGGAACCCACTCAGCGCCCCGGAGGACATCGATCCTCCAACACAGCACAGCGCAGCCGTACAATGTAGTAGTTCAGACAACACTGGTGTCATTGTTGCCGCGCAAATCTTCATTGAAACTGCGTGTAATTAAGATCGTTCAACTCGTTCGACAAAACAACGAACGGCAGGAAGGCAGCATTCGCCGAGGTATTAGCATATGTACCTCTTTGACCATGGAATTAATGCGCTCATAAAGGCCGCGGTTCAGCGGGAACGGAAAAAAACTCCTTTGCGTGGGGCTTCCGAATCTCTGACGCTGCCGCCGACACTTCTTTTTAACTCCCCCTCCCGCTAGCCCTAAGACAGCCGAGGCGCAATGTTGTGACTGGGGCATCTTGTAAATCCTCACAACGCGGTGATTGAAGGGTTCCACGAGCGACGCCTAACGAAGCCACCAGGTTGATGTGAAGTGACACTTGCTTTATTAATTGACAACGATGCTTCATCCCCCGGGCCCGACGGAGACGCCACCGCCCCGGAGATCATTAGCCTCCCGGCGCGATATCGTGTTGCATGCGGGGTTGATGCAAATTCACCAACAACGCCGCCTGATGCGCCCCGCGCGATGTCTCGGGTCGAGCTGAAATTATAAATTCAAATCGAAACATTTGCGCGATTTCGAAAACGCGTCGTCGAGTCGAGATGATTCATCGCAGACGCCGAGAGGCGGCGCATCCTTCGATTACGTCTGTCATCGAGTGTCAAGGGAGTGATCGGAGAACGGAAACAATGTTGCCGAGACGTTCGGTGGATTTTAGGGTAAGTTGGGGAAAGATTGTGTTTTACTGGTAAGCTTGTATGTTTTTACTCTGCAGCTTCATTTACACGTTGTTCAGCTCCATTCGATAAACGTCTTTCTTATTTTGGTAAGAGTGAAGTTATTTTGCATATTTATTGATTTAATTTTTAATATTTGTACTAGATACAACGTTTTCCTATTCCCTTTTTCATTTTAAAAATGGTTTCTTGGTTTTGTGTTATGTTTTTTTGGAATTTCAGCCAATGAACTAATTTATTGTAAAAAATTTAAATTAATCATTACTAGATTAAAACAAGCTTCGGACAAAGATAAACAAAAATATGGTAAGATATTCTAAAATATTCCGTATCGTAAAAGTAGCAAAAACAAACAATATTTTAATAGTGGTAATAAAGGTTCATCTTGGAATGAAATCGACACTTTCAAAATAGAAACTCACATCAAATACAAAGAATTGATTCATCTCATACTCGCTATAGAAGAAAACAAATAATGCAGGATAAAAAGGATTGCATATAAATGACATTTGTGCTGTAAATCAATAAAATTTCAGTCGATGTTGTGAACATCATCGATTGTGTTATTTATCATACATTTTTCTCAAACTATTGAACACTTTGTTCGAATAGTTTGAGCGTTCGTTGCCCCACGGTATGCGTTAAGACGTTCGCTTAACAATCATTATCCGGAACGTTCCCACGCACATGCTGCTTAAATTGTGTCCATTTAAACGCTTTTCATTGTAGCAAATCTGTCTCATCACAACCGTCACAAGTGACTAGAAACGCGATGCGATGCTGGGCACGAGCGAAACAAGCCCGATTTATGCTCCACTGACACCGGGGTGGGTCCTCGACGGAGACGATGCCATACCTCACGGAGAACTTAACGGATGCAAATTAGGCACGAAGCAACAAATTGTTGTGATCATTGTGAGCTACCACCACCATCACCACCTTGGAAAACGCTGGATCGATCATTATGGCCTTTTCGAATTTAAGTTATTCCGTCTCGCGCGATTCAATTTGTGATCTTCACACCATCATCCCCCGAACCCGGACGGGCGCGACTTCCCCTCTTCACCCGGCGGATCTTTTGCGCATCTTCCGAGCCTCCGGCGTCTCCGAATAGCGAGCCCGGGTTGGAAAAAAATGAGGGTGATGAAGTTTTTGGCACAACATCAAAAGGGACTACACATTTTTCGATACGTTCCGGTCCGTCCTCAAGTGTCCCAAAAAAAAACCCACCCTCGAGACCACAGCCCCTCTTGGCCGACCTCTTCAGGGAGAGGGCTGCGAGGGGACGTGATGAGTACAACACTTTTTGTGTTTTTGTCGGGCTAAACGCCAACTAAATGGAGCACAACAAAACGTAACATTCGGTTGTGAAATGTTTATGAATAGGAAGCGAAGAGCCTTGAGCGTGGCGTTTTGATGGCTGGCAGGGTCAGCACACCGAAATGTCAGCTGTTTCGTTGCGTCCCGTCGGAATAACATGCCGCGGCGCGGATGGCAATTGATTTTGATGAGGATGCATCCGACTCGTAAAAAAGGCTGATTTAAAGTGGGTTTGTGAGAAGGAAAAAATATCCTCTTCTGAAGACGTTGAAAGCAAGGATCTGCGAATTGTGTGGCTTTAATAAGTTGCGAATATGTCTCCTCTATCGTGGGCTTTGAAGAAGATATTTTAATGAACGTAATAGATTTTATTATCGCCCGTTCTTCAATCATTCCAATGATTTATAGATAAATGGCACACGCAAGGATGATACACACAAAGATCTCCACGCACAGCATGTCGGTTTTGGGTGGCGTTGTTGTTTTTTTGGGGTGGAAACAGGACACCCACAACTGCGCGCGTCCAGACCACCAACCGTCCCGAGTCATATGGCGCAAAGCTGATGCAATCGTACCTCGGAACCTCGCGAACCCCGCACGAGTTCGGCCAGCGGCGGCCGTAAAAAAAGGCCTCCGGCCCAGGTGGAAAAGCCATCTAGCCTCGGACCATAAAACGGTAGACATGAAAAACCACAGATCCTATCTCTCGCCACGGGCGACCCTTACTTGGGATGGTACTGTCCCTCTTACCCGGGGGCCCGTTCGAAGGGTTCGAACTCATTAATTAATGGATGACAAGACAGTGGTTTGAGGGATGGAAGGATGGAAGATTGTATTTTCACTTCCCCCCGCTACGTTCGCTTTCCGTGCCGACGGGGGGACGATGAAAGTGAAGTTTTTCTGTCCCAATATCAGTACGCCACAATCGATCAACGATAGCGATGGGCACTGTGTTTGTTTGTTTTAATTCGGTTGCTTAATTTTACCTTTGTTTTTTTTAGTAGAGACAGCATCGCGTGCACGGGGGTGAAAGTGAAAAATCGAAATTAATGATCAACCAGAACGGATATTTCTTGACGCCGAAGTGGAGGGTTGATCTATATACGATTTTATGGTACACGGTCACCGTGCGTGAAAGAGATACAACTAATGATGGAGCGAAAACCGTCATACGGTTACCAGCTCTGCGCGATGTCACCGAAGTCAATACTCTCCGTGACCTTTTTTAATAGACTAAACTTTTCCGTGACAGACGCTGTGAACTTTAAAATTATTGACAATTATAGCTAACATTTCTTGTTCCCAGTTCTCACATCTGACATCAAAGTACCGGTTTGCCGAGCTCTCGTATGACGTTTTGCCAAATAAGTGTGAAAGACATTGGTCGGAAAGAAGTCCGCAAAACCCCGATCGGAAAGTGAGCCAAGGTTTCCGCTATTGTGTCAGCTTTTTCTCGCGGGTTCTCGCTTCTCACTACGTCTTACAGCCACCCTTCCCGACTTCCCGAAGAACGCAGAACATTGCCTCGGAGACAAATCAGACCGTGGATCGGGGGTGGTATTTCTTGTGCGTTGATTTTCCATCCAGCGTACCAGCAAATGAATCGATCGGACTCGCGCCGGAAAGGAAAAGTGCAGCAAAAATGCGGCGAATGGCACATGCGGTTTAATTATTACTCACATAGAACACGCGTGCGATGCTCGCCGATTGCTGGTTCGTGAAGCTGAGGGCAAGCCACCAGGACGAGGGCAACACACGATCAAGCGGTACGATCTGGCGCCTGGCGTTTGATCACCGATCGCCTCCCTCGAGGGCCAGCGAAGGCTTGCCAAGGGGAGCAAAACCGGAGTGGATGCCAGAGGGAAGAGAACCTTGAAATATTTTCGATCTCGTGCTAAAATAAGAAGAAAAACAAAGCGAACGAAATCCAGCACACACACACACGGGAACGGTGAATGGGTTTCGGTGCGATTCGTCAGCTTCGAACCGTTGGGCTCCAGATGTCATCGGTAACGGTTACGGGGGCCCAGCTTCCCGGGCCGAGCGGGAGTCAACGCGCGGTCTAAATAGCTGCCAATTTGGCGCTTGCCGTACGCGATCCCGAGCTAATCGCTATCCCTACACCATCGATCGCACCGTGTTGATCGAACACGGGGAAACAAACAGAGACAGGCGAGCCGAAAACAAACAGAAAAACACACACGTGAACCTTCGCACCGAAAAGAAGAAACTAGAACACCGGGTATGTGGTGATGAATGCACTCGCGTACCTACGAAAAACCCGCGGCCCATATGGCTTGGTCCAGGCACAGAAACAATGACAACCCACCAGGCAACAGCTCATGCAGCAAGAATGGGGACATTGACTGCGAATGGTATTCGACTTCGGTGCATATATGTTTGAGGCTTTTTCTAGCGCCGTTTTGTTGATGTATGGCGAGTTTTCTGCCCTCAGGGGTTAAAGTCTCCGGGGAGCGGCACCCCCCGTGTGCCAATTTGCAGGTATTTGATTTTGACTCAACGTTTGCGTACGCATACGTGCCTCGGTTTGTCCTCCTCCTGGGTGACATCTGCGATTCTGGACAGAAAACGGTGATGAGAGTGCGCTAACGACGCGTCAAACAAGTACAAGATTGTATCAGGTTAGGTTCAAATGGTTAGGAGTTTTTGTATGAAATTAAAATAAATTACAATATAACAGTGTCACAAGTCCGTAGGGTATCTGTGCCGTTGTAATAATTTACTCCTATTTCATGATAAATTAATCATGATTTTATCGTAATCTTAACACACACAACTTTTTTTCTAAAGTGTAAATGAAGGTTCAAATTAGTTAATTATTTTGACTTTGAAGGAATGATATCAAACATATATTTTATGGTGGATTATCACAAGAAGAGTGAAAAAACGATAAAATGAAAATCCAGAAAAGGTCCAAATTAGTCATTAACATTAATGTAATATCTATCAATAATGCCGAGCAAATAACATTTAACACGTTGGCAGCCAAGCATTTTTAGCACACTTGTTTGGTGTACAATCTTTTTTAAAAAAAATGTTTATAACATTTTTCAAACGGTTTTCGAATGCCAAGCAAAGACTTAGCGTCCCGAAGAACTTGTTATAAATATTACTATAGTTTTCATGTTGCATTTTCATTTATTTCGTGGGTCAAAAACTATTTAGAAAGATTAAACCCGTCATTCTATCAATAAATTTATGATGCTATAAACTAAAATCCGAAAAACAAGCTGAAATGAGTGATAACAGAAAATTTTCAAATGAATTGAATTGAAAATGAAATGCAATGTGTATTATAGTTGTTAACAAAATTAAATTACTTCAATTATTCACTTCATACAAAGTATCTCGTTTTGTCAGTTGTCCTTCGCTGTTCGATGCAGGATATTGAACATGATCGATTTGAACCTCCCTATCTTGATCGCTTCCTTGAAAACTCAATTAAAATAAGTTTTCGATCTCGTTACTCTCGGAAAGCCCATTGTCTACGCTGGTCGGTTTAACGAAACCCAAAGCCCGGTCCACGTTCGAGCCGCGCGACATTTTTTCCACTACTCGGGATGGAAGAAAAAAATAACCTGCTCGCTGCATCGCCGAGCAATTAACGTTTGATTGATAGAGAATCTTTTACAATATAGTCACCACCGCCAGCGCCGGCACGACACTCATTAGTCGCTGTCACCTCCGGGGTGGCCGGAGCCAGGCAGTGCAGGGATGCACCTTAAAGCAGGCCTTTTGTGGCTCCTCGGGCTTAGACAAACAATACCGAGATTGATTATCTGCTAAAGCGATGCAATTATGCGGATCGGTTGCGGTTGCGCGGAAAATTAAGCCGGCGCACTTCGGTTCGAATTGTGGCAGAAGGAAAACCGTTTCCAGTAAACCTCGACCCGAACCGTCAGCTGTCACCTTCTTCTCGTGCTCTAAATATTGTTATTACAATTATCGTCGCCCGACGATCGGGCGAAAATAAATCAATGTAAATTGCAGTGCGGCCTGCAGGGTGGAGGGAAAATGCGTCACGGGCAGGGGAGGGCATGAAGAAAAATGAGTGTATAAAAATCCAAGCACTGATCTGTCGTTGCGAACGCTGCGCGTGAGTGTGTTTGTGCGTGTGATCGCGATCGGGGACGCTCGATGGAAAAAGATAATTATGATTCATTATATGAAATTACGCACCGCGCATAAGGTTTAACCCTGAAGCTCCCCCGTTGGTACGGCGGAAGGCCTGTTTCGGAGGTGTTTAAACACACGACCCACACAGGCACGCACGTGCCGTGGCGGTACGGCCGGTCGAAGGGAATGGAAAATGCAGCCCTGTTCGGAAAATGTCATCCAATTTCCAATCGGCCGCAGAACGTTTGAAGTTCGCTCCGGTTGCAGTGTCCTCCTGCTCCCGGGCGGAATGGAGCTCATTTGATCTTGCCAATTGCACGCACGTACATCGCGGTGGGTGCCTTTTTGTCGTTGCGGGCGATAAGTTATTTTTTATTTCGTCCCTTTCGCTCCGATCGAACTGTCAAACGAAACGACTCAGTCACACTTAGGCCCTCGCGCGCCCCGGCTCGAGCCGGGGACCGATGGGGACAAATTTATCTTCCCGCTATCTGACACTTACTTACTTACTAACACCCTCTCCCTCCTCCCCTCTTCCGCCCTCCCTTCGACAGGATGCGCGCGCCATCGAAGGTGTCGAACGTGGCGATCGTGTCTCGGTCAACTGCGGGCTAAAAACTGGACGCACAAGGCGCTCGATGGAGTAATTCGTCAAATGGGGCGCTGGAGGCCAGCCAGATCGGGCACGTCCCTTGATGTGGTACCGCAGATTCGCCGTTTATTTTTATTTTTTGTCGTTTTTGTGATCCTTCCATACCCCTCCGAGCCGTCCCGGGACGGGCTTATGCCGGGGGCACTTGGCCGGCCCGATTGTTAGCCGATAGTTTCTGTTTTGTCGGCCGCGTATAAAATGTCACCCCGGTTTGGTGGCCGGACGATGTCAGGATCGCCAGCGACAACATTATTATCTGCTCGGCCGCATCTCGCGAAAGCCCCGGGAATTATATCGTTTACGCCCCCCGAGTTGCGGATTTGGTGCGATCCGTGCCGGCCGCCTCTATTACGCCGACCGGACCGCCAGTTAGTGTCACCGAAGCCGTTAAGAATTTGACAGCCATCGATGACTGTGTGCGAGTACAAGAGTGCCAACATTCGCTGGAAAGGCGGTGCGAAAGGCGATTAGACCGGGGAGATCATTGAGACGTTTTGGGTGAACGTAACTTGCATCCTGAGACGTTAGCGTCGGAGGAAAAACCAAGGCGATAATTTGTGACCAAAAACCATATCACACTTTAAAATCGGGCAAAATGGAGGCTTTACTTTTGATTTCGCAGCAGCAAACATTAAGAGGTTGTAAGGGACCCAAATTGGCGCACAGGGAATTGATATATCAAAGGCCATAATCGCCCGCTTGTTTTACTAAGCTTATGAGATATCCTAAACCATTTACCTGAGGATAGTTTTTAATCAAGATAATTTACTTTCCTTCTCCCAAGAAAACCATTAAACATATTATCCTTTAACAAGGAAAACGTGAATTGTGGTGAATTAAATCGTTTTTGTTCAATCCAACAAACAGTTGGACAGCCCCCTCATGATTTGGGAAGAAATGATCAATTATTTTATAACGCTAAAAAAACAAAATTGAGTGATTTGAGAAAACTTTCAAATGGTTTCCATATTTTGAAAGTAGTTTTGGAAGCACAGGGTAGAGAACATTTTAGTTTTAGAAGCTGTGGGTAGAGTTGAAAGTATATTTGAAGTATTTTAAGTAGCTGTAATAAATTAAGAAAAATGCTTGTTCTTGTGATGTTCAGTTTAGTTTAATTCCTCATAGATCGATAAACGGATCAGGAAAAACTTTCGAATGTTTACGTTCATTCAAAATAAAAACTCTGTCAAACTGGTACTAAATTGTTTTGTTTCACGTTAAACCACCGGACACTTTAAGGTAAAAATGGAAAGATAAAGCAGGTCAGAAACCAAAAAAAGAAAATTACTAATCTACCATTAGAAATAAACTCAATTATCAAAACTCACAAATAATTTCATTTTTAGTCAATTTAAACTATTTTTGAATGTAAAATAAACCTTGCTTGTGCTACGCTTCGCTCGCCATCTTTTTTTATCATTTACCCTCCGTGAGTAAACGAAAATAGATATAACCGAATCAATAAGCCACCGGAAACATATTTCTCCCCCCGGGTTGGCAGCTTTAATGGAAAAACCATTTGCTGCAACAACCCACCCAACGGCCAAACCGCACATCGGAGCCATTTTGTTTCGCCGATCAATTTTTCCACCCCAGTCCCGAAACCACAAACCCCGAACACAAACGTTTTCGTTCGTTTTCTCCTTTTCTCACCCATCACACCACCGCTTCCGGGCTGTGGAAATGTAAATCACTGCTTTTTTTCCCCATTGGCGAAAGAGGTGGAAATCTATTGGACCCCGACTGGAAAGAAAGCCCGACACGCTACGGTGAACCTATGATGCGCCCTCCGTCGGCATGTCTGCGTCTGTTTCGGTTGTTCGGCTGTTTGTGTGTGCTGAAAAGGAAAGAGCTCGGAAAATCGGACACCCCCGGCGGTACAAAATGGCCCCCGGGTTTTCATTGTGTTTCAAATCAGGTGGTGCTGGCCGGAAGAAACGTTCGGGTAGGAAAAACGGGTATCAACCGACTTCGTCGGGGGAGGATTGAGCTTTTTGTTGAAGGTAAAATTGTGCCTGTGGTTGCGCCGCACCGACAATCAGCACAAATCGGACCTTCCCGGCAAGGGGGAGGGGGGAAGATTCTACCTTCAGCCAACCGTGGAACGACGAAGGCCCCCTGAGCGGGTGGAAAACGCGCCGCGGGAGGGAAACGGGCAGTCGACGATACGACCGCGCTCTCATTTGCGCATGAGTGAGATTAATGATGATGGGGCTTCCTTGCGCGAGACATTGTTTGATGGCGATATTGGATGATGACATAAAGGAAAAAAAACCACCCCAACACAATCAAACGGCGGCCGGGAACAAAATGTCCGCCGAGTCCGACGGGGGTTGTTTTGCGCAGTCAAGCGACTCCACTCCACCACATTGTTCTTCGCGTGACGACAAGTACGTCGGCGCACTCACAATCTCACCCCGTCTCTTTCTCTCCCGTCCCACCGAACTGCTCCACCGTTTCCGGTTCAATCGAGCATGTTCGGAACGTCGACAAAAATATCATAAAAATTCCAGTTCATGTTTATTTCCCCCCTCCCCCCCCCCCCCCCCCCATCGCGGTTACTTTTCTCTTCTTTCCCGCTGCTGGCATGGAAAACCACCCCAAAACAACGACCAATTGGGGAGCTGCACGCACCGAAACCGTTGCCGACGCACGGTGAGGCCACGCAACATGATCATATGTCACCTGAAGCGTACGATTTTTTGACTGCCAGTATTTTGTGTGTGCGTTTTCGTAACGTTATTTTTCGTTTTCTTTTTTTTTTATTAACGTTCCCCGGAAAAGTATATGTTTTGCTCTTTCGACGTTCCGATCGGATAGGGAAGAGTTTTATTTGTTTGACCATTCGAGCGCATAATGGCACTTTGCCGTGCGGGTTATGTTTGGTGCGATTTACGGTAGATAACGACGGAGTGGAACAGGAGGGGGCAAGGACAGCGAAACGGTGAAGCGGAGGTGAGGTGAAATTCCAGCAGGGTTACAAAGTAATGGACGAAAAGGAAGTTGCCGAGCGGCGCGCATACAATGCTTGTTTGCTTCCCCATTTCCTGCAACATAAATATCGACTTCCTTGGAGCGTGAAACTCGAAGCGAAGGTGGCAAGTCGTTCGGCTGACTTCATCCTGCATGGGGGAAACCGAAACGCTCTGTCTCGGTCGCTCTCACTCACCACCCATTTCTATGCTCCCCATTAGCAGGATCAATGGGCTCAAGGCTATTGAACCAAATCGAAAATGCTACGAGAAGGCTCCTTTAGTGTTGTTCTACTTTTTGTAAAACTCTCGCTGTGTTATGATGAGCGAATTTATGTGGCTCTATTGACAGGTTTTGATTATTTTATGTTTCATGCTATTAGATTGAATTTTCAAAACATTATAATGTTAATTTTTTTATCCAAGTCTTAATTTTACTTTCTCAAAATGTCTACCAAGATTAAACGACTATCGAAAATTTATTCATATAGATTTTAATGTACAAATTAATCAAACAAGCATCAAACGATTTAGCAACGCTCCAAAACTACTTATTGTAATTGTTTTTTTTATCGAAAAAATAGTCAAAGAGGAAACATAAACTATTTTACCAAACGATAATGATTCTGACACAAACTGTATTCATCCTTTAGTTGAAAACTCTACGTTCATGCCCAAAACCTATTTGTTAGGTAATTAAAATTGTTCTTAATCGCTTTGAATTGTTTTCTATACATGCTGTTTCTTCATAACCATTTTAGATTTTTAGTTATAACCATAAATGATGTTTAATTTTCGACCCACTGCTATTACATTTCTGTTCTAGAATTCCCGAGTAAAATTAGTCATTGTTTCGATAAGTGGAATTTTTTTCGCAATCCCAAAAAAGCGCGCGTCATCAAAGCTTCATCGATCCGCCAACGTCGGCCATTTGCATTCCTTGGCATGCGCATTCTGTGGCGCAAAGCGGAGCAACGTGACCAAGTAAACCACAGACTCGCCGACGACGGTTTCCACCCGTCTCCCGTCGGCCCTGCGGGTGACGTCGGCTAGAGGAACTGTTTGCTGACTTTTCCCTACGCCCTCATCGACACCACCTCCGTCCTGCCCGTCCGTCCGGTAAAGAAAACGCAAACATCCGATACGCGTTCGTACAGAAATAACGTTCGCTCGCTTCTACCACCTAACGTCAGTATTCGTTAGGGACAAAAACGAAACAAACGAGAGCCCGGAGTTGGTTTTCTATGACTCTGAAAACACTGTCGGCATCGGCGTCAGAGTTCAATCGTTAAACAGCCTCGAACCGCGGGGACCAGGTGGATGCGCCGATATCGATTCCTGGGGCTTTTAGGTTGGACGCTTTTCCCCCAGCAATACTCACGGGAAATTCCCAGTGCTTGCTGCTGCTCTCTGAAGCTAACTTCCGCTTCCGAGTGCCAGCGGACGAACTTGTGACGCAGCTTTACGATCTCCCCGCCCCAGCAGCGCCCGAGTGTGGCGGGGTCTGTTGCACACACCATCTCGTAAACAGCACTTAGTACCGGATGAGCACACGAATTTGGCGGCCAATGAATGCCCTGACTAATCGATTTTGCCTCCCGCGTGTGTACAGCAATAACGACACGCTACATGGCCACCTTTGCCGGCCGACAGGGGTGGGGGGTGACATGTGAGATACAGTCGACACATTGTGTCGGTTCGTCCCGGGGTGGCGTTTTGGGAATATTAAAACTAATTTATTCTTTCTACCACCGAAGCATGAATATTTTTCGCTTCACTGGAGCCATCCGACGTGATCGTTGTGAGATGATTTTACCGCGAAGGGGATTCGGTTCGGGATGAGCGAACATCGAAAGCTAGACTGGTGAAAAGTGTAAAAGAAAACTTACTAACGGGGGAATTATAAGCCGAAAAAAATATGAACTGAACTAATCAATAGGATATGGACTTCCAAGAACAAAGGCTGTCATTTTCATTATTTTATTGAGCGGAAGTATACCTTGACGGTTTTGGACTAAGAAAAAAGATCACATGAGAAGTGTTATTCGTTTTCAAAGATTTTCACATAGACATTCACATAGTTTATGAATTGTTACCTAGAGCGATACATATTTATTGGAATATGTTCAACCTTCTGTTGTTAAAAATTGTTACGAACTAAATTCCTATTAAATCGCTATTTTTATAATGAACAAAAGTAATCATCAAGTTCAACCGAAAAAGCTATCAATTTGCGCTATTCATTATTCAAACTCGTAGTTAAACTAATATATTAGATTAGAACGTTATTTAACTTTGGGATTAGATCGCTCTTATGTTCAAATAGTAAACAATAAAGTTTCAGTAAAATGGTTATTTGCATAATCAACAAAACCAACGATTAAAACTAAAGATAGCCCAATTGTTTACACCATTTGAAGATGCAAACACTTAATCCAAAAAGTAAAAGAGAAATATCAAAACTCAGCAGTTTCTCTAACGGTTCGAGAACTTAAAAGTCTTCAAGACAATCTGAAGGAATTTAATTAAATGGCGGAAAATGTTATCCTTTTCTTCGCCAACCGAGGACAGAGGCCTAGACGCCTACGCTTTCGATTACGAGGGATATTTAAAACAGTACTGTTTATCGACCGACCGTTTCGTTCCGGCGGATTCTGTCAAAAGGCTCGCGACGCTGACGCCGAAGCGTATCGAGCGTACCTGAACGGACTATTATCCGCTTTAGCTTTAAAGCGAGGTGCTTGGCTTGCGGCCTAAATTGCGACCAACGATGCAAAAAGATCATAACCACCACGAGCAGCACCAGCAGCATCCGCCTCATCATCATCATCATAAGTCGGTTATTGGTTTTCACAATTAGCTGCGGGGAGAAGAAAAACCACCCCATTGCGATGCGGACCCCGATCGGGCGAAGGTGCCGTGCGCCGCCGTTGGCCAAAGGGCTTTGCCGGATGAATCATCGCTGTACGGTCGGCCGGCAGCGAATGCATGCAGTACCGCGGTGTGGCTGGGAATTAGCGAATTTTAATTGCGAGATGTCCGCGCGCGCACACACACGTCCCGCCAAATTCTCGCCGTGCCAGTGTGTGCCAGTTTCCAGCCAGCAAGGTTTCCCCATTTTTCTTCCAAAGCCCACAGGACCCCTCGGGGAGCGGGCCATTATGCGCCCCGTAACGGATGCGAGTGCATACGCCTCTGCGTGCCAATGTACGCTTTTTGTTCACGCTTTTCCAAGCCCTCACGGGCTCTCGTCTAGGCTGGAAACGACGGTCGGGGAGAAGATGTTTATGATGATCACATTGCGGTACCTCCGGTCCGCTTCCAGCGTCAAACAAACCAATTTTCGCCAAAGCACGCAGAACAAACTCGGCCCAATAGTCGAATCGCCATGTTTATGGGCGATCGTAGGAACATGAATTAATACATTGCCCGCCCGGGCGTTCGGTGGGTGCTGCATGGGAAATTGCTTACAGCCCAGCACCGAAACCGAACAATTTGCGCACGGAGCACACGCTCTTAAAACGCGTGGTTTCAAATCGGTTTCATTCGTTTCATTTAAATCGATAAAAAATATCCACCACCCCCCTGACGAAAAATACTTACGACTCCCTAAAAGGTGATAAATTCGTGTGCTCATTACCGGTGCTGGTGGTGGCGACCGTCAACGTAATTTTCGTGGGTTCCATAATCGCACACAAAGCCCGTGACCCGAGCAATGGAACGTCAAAACACGTTGAGGGAAACTGGAGGGAACCACGTTCCACGTTGGGCACCGGAGTCGATTTCGAACGGCTTTGATCGACCCGGTTCGAAAACGCATCGAAAAACGACGGGGTGAGGAGAAGGATGAAAAGGGAAATATATGATCGCACGGTGGCGACCGAGTCGAGACCGATGGCATTTCGAAATCCAAACGCTCCTCTACGCTCCGTTGCATGCGTGGTGTAGTTTTCGCCCTTTTTCGGAACGGAACGGAAATGCATCCGCGCGCGCGCGCTTCGTTCCCGGTGAAACGTGGAGGGAGATTCTACGACGTTTTCATGCTCACTGAGCCACTACTAACCCTCGGTCGGGGGTGGATTTCGTCTTTTTGGAGAAGTCGAACCGATCCATGCGAGGCTTCCCGGGAGGGAAGGTTGTAAAACTCAATCAACTAAACAAACGTGAACCGCAGCTAGGAACTTGATTGGGCCAACGGGCGCTATCGACAACATGGTGTAAATTACAAAAATGATAGCAATAAACCAGGTTCATTGCAGTACGGTGCGGAATTATGGCTCATCAAGCGATCGGTTAGATGCATTTTGGGGTATTCAAGCTGTTACTTATACCGTTTAGCATCGTAGATGGGAAATGTAAGCAAGAATGTTCATGTATAATATCAAAAATATAGTTTTCTTGATTCATAAAAGGTTGCCAAAAAAGAGTGGCTTAAACAGTCTCTAGGAAATCATTTTTAAATCGGCTAAAAACAAACAAGCAAAACAGACCAAGTGATGAAAAAGAAAAATTTTACTGTTTTATCAAAACATTAGCAATTAATTCAAACATTTATTTTACCGCTTTGCTTAGTAAAAAGTAAAACTAGAATTTCTAAGCACGCTATAACGCTTTTTAGGAATATGAGTAAAAATATGAAGAAAGTTGTTTCAATTGAATTAATCATAAGTGTACATTGAAAAATAGGATACAACGTTGGTTATATCGAATTTTGAGGAATTAATCAAACAACTTGTGTAAAGTATAACCTATGCTCAGTAATCTTATTGAAAAAAAAATAAAATACTGTAACTAACGCCAAAATTTGAGCAAATGTTTCATGAATCCTAAAATAAAAGCAATATTTATAGTCTCTACGTACAAATTTGTACTGTGTCAATTCAATAAAATTATTGAATGTGAATTTTTAAAAATCTACTAATAGGCTTCATTTCACATTCACAGAATATTCATTCCGATCTATCCCAAATTTGGCAAAATCTTATCTGCTACCATCTGCAACACACACGTAAGGAATCGCTTAAGATATCGCCCCATTGCAAGGCGATTGACGAAGCCTTACTTGAAGTCGTGCCGGGCCGTCATAAATGTCAAATGGCGTGAGAACTATTTATCCTCGCACCCGCGTGGGGAGAGGGGAGGTATGCTGTCCGGGCCCGTGTCACAACCCGGGTTGGAACCTTCGAAAATTGCCAGAAGCGACGGCCTAGCCCCCTCGGCAGCCAGCAACAGAAGCGCTCGGCGCGGTGGCTTCCATCATTTGAAGCTTTGTCAATCGCCCGTTTGTCGTATTTATTTAATGTTGTTTCGTTTCGGTTTGTTTTGTTTATCCATTTGCAGAAACCCGACAACGGCCTCCGTGAAGACGCAAATCCCATCCCGTGGCATGGGCGTTCGTTCCGATTGCAACGATTCCGTACCGGTCCGGCCGTATTCATTCATTCACTGAATTCTCATTCAGTCGTTCGGGCGGATTGCACAATTACGCCCGCAGGGGGTGGCGGGGGTGAGATGAAGCTGTGATGCTAATGTATGCGCAAACCCTTCAGCCCTTGTACGGTCGCGGTTGTTGCCGGTTGCTGCTGCTGGCGGATGTAACATATCCGAGCGGGAATGCGTAGGCGACAGAAGAAGGCTTCGGTGCGCGGTTTTGCTCGCTGCAGTTGATTAATTATGAGGCGAGTGCGCGGAACTTTGCGAAGCGGCGCGTCCACGGTGAACCATGACACCGATTGCGGGCCGATTCTTCGAGGCCAACCCCGGCCGACGATGGTGCGATGGCCTCCAGGATCTCTCGCACTCCCTTCAGCAAACCGAGTTGAATTTTTCAAGAACTCCCCTTCGATCCGCCACAGCAGCGCCACGCTCAAGCCACCTATTCGCAACAGTTGTCCGTCGGAGCGGGCGACTCCAGGGGTTTTCCCATGTCGCTTTCAATTAGACTCGGTGGTCCCCTGTTTGTTTGCCGCCAGCGCGGGGGCCCTCGATCGAGGGAAATCGATTTTTCACATGAATTTCACGCCCGTTGATTCGCTCGTTGACGGTCGCCCCTCCGCGTAGCGACCCTTTTTCTCATTGTCTTTCGCGTACGCCAGTTGAAAATTAGTCACCGACGAAAAGCGGACCCCGCGGGGTCCGAATCGGGTTGATAGATCGATCAATTTCCAATTTGAAAAAAAAACCTGTTGCTCGCTCAGGTTCCCTCTCTGTTCGGGTTGAATTTGGGGAGACAACAAAACAAGAAGTAAGCTGTAGGACAACGCGTTGAAAGCGCAACAGTCGGTGAGAACACCCTTTTTGGAATGGTAGGAATTAAATATGCATGCATAAATGGTATGCAGTGGACGCTTAATAGTTAGGGTGGGATTTTACGTTCTGCACCTGTTGATGTTTTAACCGATGACAAGCGGAACAACTTATATTCTTTGGGAAATCGATCGTCCTTTTCATATCGAATAAATACGCTTGCAACAGGTTAAAAATTATCTTCAACTAAATTAAAACCATTTTTAGATACGGTAAATCATAACGATCAGAGTTTAATATGAATCTTAACCTTTTCGATGCAATTTTCTTCAGGAAGGAGAATAGCTGCTGAAACCTCCATTTCAATACCACTTCCCCATCAGCGTCTTTTACCTTCCTAGTGAATTCCCAGAGTTCTACCGGGTGCCGGACTGCATACATCATTACAAGGCGACAAATCGCTCCCTCTGTGATTACTGCGTGGTGTTCCTGTCAGGCGAATAAATACACTGTTTTCAGGGCCAATTCGTCGGTATCAAGCTGTTTTTTGTTGGTAGTAGGCAGTCAATTGCACGCGCACGGTTTTTGTTTGGCATCGTTAGGAAACACTTTGGGCTTGTTAAGTTTAACTTTGCCATTATCGGTAGCAACATTGACGCGACGAGAAAAGGTCGCGTTGTTGTCGCGTCAATGTTGCTACCGATAATGGCAAAGTTAAACTTAACAAGCCCAAAGTGTTTCCTAACGATGCCAAACAAAAACCGTGCGCGTGCAATTGACTGCCTACTACCAACAAAGAGCAGCTTGATGCCGACGAATTGGCCCTGAAAACAGTGTAAGTTCGAAATGGAAAACACAGTTACAAAACAAAGAGGAAAAAAAAACACAGAACACACCAAAGAACAACCTCAACCCGGCCAAGGAAGAGAGAACCAACGCCAAACCGCACCACATCGTGTGGCGGTGGAAAATCGTGATTCAATTTATTAATCAGATTGTTGTTCACCGTTCGCCTATTACAAGCCTCCTGCTTCCCTGTCGTTTCGGAACCATCGAGCTCTGGCTGTCTCGAGGGCGAAATCGCGAATCGGATTCAGATGCATTTCCCCTTGCCCCTTTCGTTATGATCCTTCCACCTCGACGCGGAAACGAAGCGCGGAACAGAACAATTGACGGCAAGAATTGAATCATTTGCACAAAATTTAATGCAATTATTCATGTTTTCCCTACATTCGCCACCATGGAACACTCCCCTTGCTTCCCCTCCCCGGCCCAGGACGATCGCCACTGAACCGTCGTTTGCGCCGGGAGCCTTTCGGGAGCGGGGCCCATAACCTCTCCCGGATGGTGCACTATCGCACCGACATTATCTATAATTGAATTTGTTTTAATTTCCGCCTGCTTAAGCGGAGTTTTACTTCTGTTCAATTTTTCACGCAATTGTTCTCTCATTCGCTTGTAGCTAGCTGGAAGTGCATGTACCGATCTTGAGTTTGTTTTCATTAGCTCCTGTCTTTCGAGAGTGTAGTCGTTTCCCTGCAACATCGCAGTGCCCCACTGGGAGGGGTTTTTCATACGCCTGCTCCCAAGGGTGCCTTGGCCACCTTGGTGTCGATGAAAACCCCCTTCCGTACCACGTCAGAGGTCATGCGTTCGATTTGCTTTTTCCGTACAGCTTTGCTGCGCCTGCGCACCGGAGCAACATTCTACACTGCATAAGACAATCGCAAATAAAAAGGTAGCCATGATTTGCCACTAAACGAGGTCACCATCGTACCTAGTCTTTCCGGCGAGTTGACGGGATGAAATAGAAGAGAAAAATAAAACAAACCCAACGTCTAAGCCGGTAGTGAAATAATAAAAAGAACATTATGTCACGGGGAATCGACGAGGGGACGTGAAGACCGGCAGTAGACCAGATGGAACAGCTTGAAGCTTCCTCAGGGGATCTGTTTTTATTGTCATCCCGGCGCGATCTCGAGACGAGATCAATCAATCAAGACAATGAACACCCCACTGCGCGGGGAAAAGGGTGCGGGGAGTTGTCACACAAAAAAGCTAAGACGAGGCACCAAACGGAAAAACTCGCGAGAAGAATGGAGGAAGCAAAAAAAAATGTGTACGGTAATGTGTCAATGGTGTGACATTTGACTAAACATCGATGCATTTGTGCTCCTCGCATTTCGCCCGTGAGGGACCATTTGGCTGCTGCAGCAAATTGCAACCGACATCGGAGCGATTGCATAATGCGCACCGCCCGGGAGCGGAGGGGGTGGGGGGGGGGGGGGGAGGCGCTCGGGATGTGATGTGGAAAAATCATGAAAAATGCAGCAGCGCACCTGACGACGAACCTGCTTCGGCTGCTGCACGGTGGCGTTCCGTGGCGTGCAAATCGCATCACGGCACGGCTCGTATCGATAGCTGACATTTGGAAAACGACACGGAAAGTCGCGCAATTGCAACACTCTGCCTCCGACCTGCCCACCCTCTCCCCCCGCGCACTCGATGCTGGTATCATCATCTCCCGTTCCGCGTCCCGATCGCGTATCGGCGAGCGTGTTTATCCGGGGGAAAATGTTTTCACCTAATGCCATTATGTGCACATGCCTGCACACAAAACGAAGCAGTTTGTGGTATTTGTTTGATTTGTTTTACTTCTTCGCTGATTTTCATTTTCCTCGCGCCGCGGTGTAAGTTTTGTTTGGTTTTGCTGTTGCATTTTCGGTCGGTTTCAATTATTTTGCAGGTGAAATCGACATTTAACCTTTCGCGTTTGCATGTCACGGTTCGGTTTAGCTGATTGCGAGTCCCGTTTTATAAAAAAGGCAAACCAGATTCACGTAATATGGTCCATGCGGGATAGCGTTCTTACAACATGTTGCATATCAGTTGTTGTAACGAAACCGGTTAAATAGTTTTCTACATGTGTGCAAACCATTTGAAATAGAGTTGGGTAGTTCAGATTTAGATTCATGAAGATGAATGACTCTTTTCGTCAACATGCAGATTAATTAATCTTCGAATAGGAGGTCCACGATGAATACCACGATACTCCTTGTAATCTTTGCACATAAAAAAGCCATTAAGATGCAATAAACATTGGCAAAAGATTCATGAAATATTAATAAGGAATCTCTAAAGAAAAGAAAATCAAATCTCTTCGAGAATAAATCAATTTCAATGATTCTAAGGAAAGTTCCTATGAATAAAACTCTCGAAAAAATTCATGCTACTCAACTCTAATTCATACCGATTCAACATTATAAGCCCTTTTAAAATAATTATTTAATTGTTTATCGGTTCGAATATCACAGATTGGTTATATATTTTCACTTTTTAAAGCGATTCCCGAAACTGAAAATACATGCTTTTTCAAATTTTCAATAACGAAAATTTTCCACTGCTCTTTTCGACCAGTTTGAGCATGGTATATGAATAAAGAGCCTCATTATTTGTTTTCATAGCAAAATAAACAAATTCATGCTACATGACAAGGCTCTATCTCCATTCCAAAATATTTTCTGCCTCTTCCATTCATCTTAAAAATATTTAAGTGTGACTAATGTAATCTTGAGTAGCAGAATTTAAAAAAATATTCAAAATTGGGTTAGAATAATATCTATGAGTACATTCACTTAAGAATACGTCTATGTCTTCTTCTTCTTGGCGTAGCGACCTCTTGGTCATGCCTGCCCGTTAAGGGCTTACGAGACTTTTTTCCCTGTTGTACGTGGATAGTCAGTCCTCTCGTACAGGAGTATATGTAAAAAACTTGTTTCAAGAAAAAACAAAAGGATTATGTTCAACTCTCAGAAAACGACATATTATATTTTTTTAAATCACTCGATCAGGCTTAAGGAACGTAATGGAACCTACACAACGGAAGAGAACAACAAAACGATATGTGATACAAAACCTATCCAAAACTAATCAAACACACTTTCTTCAGACGCGTGATAAAGCTTGCTCATTGCGATACCAGGGAAGACAAATGGCAGCCATCCGAACATACGAGCACATTATGGCTGTTACGGCTAGCACAGACGTTGCTTTGGATTGGCACTGGGGAAACAAAGTAACAACCGAAACCATGTCATGTGGTCGTCGTGCGTTTCATCGATCACGTCGAGCAATTTCGAGCACCTCGCGGCACCTGCCAGCCCTCCGAATCCGAGGAGAGCCCAGGGCAGCCGGTATGGAAATCCGTCGTCCGGTGCTGGCCGGAGCAAACGACACTGTCATCATCATTATGGACATCGATTTGTTTGATCGATCGGCGTGGGGCTGTAAGTTTCGCATAATTCATCCATCGATTAAAACCACCCAAAACCGCCCGCACGATGCCGTCCATTCGTGCTTCGTGTTTTCCCTCCCTCCGTCCCTTGCCCACTCAACGTGTTGCTCATTGATCTCTTCACGCGCCTCTGCACGTTCGCTTACGACTTCATCCTTTTCCGAGGCAATCTTTTTCCACCGCCAGCCAACCTGCGGCGATCGTGCCCCGTTTGCCCTGGTTTGCGTGCCATCCCACTCGCTCACTCCGAACCCCGGTTGGCACTTTGCCTTCCCTTTGCGTTCGAACGCCAGACAGTCGGTCTACGATCGTGCTGCGATGAGTCTGCGAGCTCGAAAAATAAGATGAGAAAAAAAATATCCCCACCTAATCACCTTCACAGCCAAGCGCCCCGATCGATGCTAGGTTTAATTTATTGATGAACCTGTGCGACGTTAAGACGTTTGGCAACGCGTTCCGGGGCGACCCCCAGCGGTCGGCGGATTATTGATAGAAATCATTGAGTTTCCTAGACCTCCGGATAATTTCCATTTATTTTCTTAAGCCCGGCTCGTCACATCTTCGGGTTTTGTCTCCAAAAGCCTCCCTCGGAATTCCGTTCGGCACACTGCCCCCCCATTTCGCTTCCCTGCCAACGGGTAATAATTTATTTTGCCTATCGATTGGCTTTTAACGTGCGCTCGCTCAAAAGCCAATAATTAAATGCACGTGGAGTGTCTATGATGAACCGACGTGCGAGCGAACCGAAGAGAGCCCGCGGTTTCGCTTGCGAGCCACTGGCCGTCGGAATGTCACTGCGGACGCGTGTGTGACCCTAAAGCGCCCCCCCGGTGGCATCTTGGGCAAATATTTGTGTAGAAAGTGATCATCGCCTGCCAGCCGGCCGTTCGGGTCCGAATGAGTCGGGTCCGGAATATGGATTTGCAACTGCGTGCAGACACACGGTGGCACGCATTAGAAAAAGCCACAACGGAGTAGCGCAGAAATTAAAGCCCTTTTAAATACCGTACAATAAAAAGTAGCACGAGGAAAGTCGTTCCCCACCGTCTCATTGGGCAGCATTATCATAACCGCACGCTTATCGGAGTTGATTGGCAAACTGTTATGCTATGGCTTTATCACTCTACGTAATTGAGTTATCAAGTGCGACACAGTATGTTCAGGCCCGTTGCGATTGCTGCAATGTAAGACGGTGTCATTCACTACACTATCTACCCAATCATACAGCAAGCGTTTTTCCCACGAAATTTACAAATGTGCTGTGTTCTATTTGTGTCTCAAAACATTTGCTACAACAAATAATCTTTTTTTTAAATACAGACGTTATAGAAAATTTGATAAAGTGAAACGCGAGCTGTAGATTTTTTCTTCTTTAAATTTTCATAATAATTTACGAAACCATTTCAATTATATTTTAAAATTTCCCTACTGAGCTTCAACGTAACTGTTCGACCGAAAAAGCAACAATATAAAATAGTACGAAAGGTTTTGTTTCAGATAAAAAAGGTCAGCTCATGTTTTAAAATATAAACAGCAAATAGTCGAAAACATATTTGTGGTAAATAAAAATTATGAAAATAGTTACACTATTGATAAATCGAACATAGTATTTCACTAGAACATTCGTTGATGCTGATAAATGAGGCTCACAAATCGTTTCAATTGCAACGAAATCCCGACACAAGTGTTGCAATTTGGTGCCTTCAAAGTCACTTTATCTCCCATTTATCGTTCCATTTGCGAGTGGAATCGCTTTACTTGCACTCACCTGCATTACCCAAAAGCTTGTGGACGGTACGATCTGATCTCCTGTTGTATCCATAAAACGTTAACCTTAATCGGAGCCGCTGTTGGACGGTTGCGGCCTGCTCTGTAGGATCAGGTTGCTTCTGCTGATCCTTGTATGCCTGTCTCAATAGATGGAACGGAACACTTAGGCACCGTGTATCATACTTGCGCACAGATATATTCTTTTACTTCACCAAACGGTGTATCCAATCACGGCCGTCAAGGCGAACGAAATTG